>NC_030424.2:29065000-29085000 GCF_001660625.3 Ictalurus punctatus
GACAGAGAGGAGAGAGAGAGAGAGAGAGAGAGAGAGAGAGACAGAGAGAGAGAGAGAGAGAGAGAGAGAGAGAGAGACAGAGAGAGAGAGAGAGAGACAGAGAGAGAGAGAGAGAGAGAGAGAGAGAGAGAGAGAGAGAGACAGAGAGAGAGAGAGTCTTTCATAGAAAAAATAAAAGGTTTAGTATTCAAATATAGAAAGAAAGTATGTGTGTAAATTCTTCAGCTCCTCGTGGTTCAGTGTTCGTGTGTTCGCGCTGTAGCTCTTTGTGAACATCTGAATGTGGACAATTCACCAGACTGCAGTACTGAACTTGCAGTGTGTGTGTGTGTGTGTGAGCGTGTGTGTGCGTGTGTGTGCGTGCGAGTGCGTGCGTGTGCGTGCGTGTGCGTGCGTGTGTGTGAGCGTGTGCGAGCGTGTGCGTGCGTGTGCGTGTGTGTGAGTGCGTGTGTGCGCGTGTGCGAGCGTGTGCGTGTGTGTGTGTGTGTTGAACCCCAGCCCTACCTCAGTAAACTGTTTCAATATGCCAGGGTTAGCAAAGACTCAAACAAAACATGGCCTCTTCGTTACCCCTCTAGAAGGCACGGACTCTTTCTTCTGCACCTGCTTCAAAGACGCATGTCGAGGAAAACGTCCGAGAATTTATTTATTTATTTACTTATGTTACAAACATTACCTAGCTACACTTAACAAACTCATCCTGTTTTCTTTTGCTAACGCCCGATTAGCCTAGCATGGATTCCAGTAGCTAGCATAACTGGCTAGGAAGCAAGTGGAATTCCAGCGAACGGTAAACGTACGTGACGTTTCATGTTGTTTAGCGAGCTACGTACACGGAAGCCGTGGACGAAAAGCTAACACCGCGTACACTCGGAGCGTACGCTCGATCCGATCTGAATGTAAAAGAAAAAAAAAAAACATTACGGGAGTTGTTAAACGGTTGAGCGAGCATCACACTGAACTCTCTCTACCACTTAAGACGTATTTGACGTTATCCGGCGGTTTGCGAGAGAGTCGCTGGTTCTCCAGTGCGTTTTATTTCCAATAAAGTCAAATCTGCTAATTACCTCAGGAGCAGTATCTGCTTCCTGTCATCCTGTCAGCTTCCTGTCGGCGAGTAGACGTCTGGCTACAGGGAATTTAACTAGTTTTTAATAAGCGATACGGACGGAAGAAGGTCTTGCAGATGAGGATGGGACCTTTTGAGATGACGCACTGCGTGTAGCGGAGCGTCAGACAGTTCCGGGTCTGATCTCCAGTATCGGGGTCTAATTTCCCCCCCCCATTTTTTCCCATTTGTTCCTTTCCTCTCGGTGGCGTTTAATCACCCGTACTAAGCGCTTCTGGGGCTGTGAGGTGACTGAAACGCCGTTACGAAAGTGCCAAGTAAATAAAAAAAAGAAATAAATAAGACTCTCGGAGTGTGAGAGTCTGATTGCTGCAGCGGGTTTAGATCAGACATTGGATATCAGTGAAGCAGATGTAGATCCGAGCAGTAGATTTAACGTCCATCAGCTCAGCTCCATCTTCATGCTGGTTGTTAGTGACACCTGCTGATCTCCAGGGCCCGGTTGTTCAGAAGTAATCTGATCGGATTTCGGCGATCGGATCGGATCGGATCGGATCTCGAAAACGCGTTGTTGTTGTTGTTATTGTTGCTGTTCAAAATGGAAACAAACGAAGAAAAAAACACAAACAAACGCGTTCTGAAATCAGATTAGATCTTGTAATCCGATCTTGCATTTCGATCTGGATCAGACTAACCGAATAAGTGTCAGTGTTTATTCATTATGAACCAGTCCAAAGTAGGTTCTAACAACTGCGTCACTCATCCCGTGTATTAAACGGTTACGTATTAGTACTTTTATTTATTTATTTTTATCCATTTTTTTTATCCACGTTTTATTATTATTATTATTATTATTATTATTATTATTATTATTACATTAGTACCTTAGTACAATTCCCTGTATAAATAAATAGAGAAATGGTTTTCTGATGAACTTTTCTACCACCACACAGAACCTAGACTGATGTTTGTTACTCGTATAATAATAATAAACAGATGTTTCTTCTTCAGATTTTCCGATTCGGGAAGTAGTTTAGCCTTTTACTGCCGTATGGCAACAATCAGTTCATCTCCAATTTTTTTTTGATACGCAATCATGCAAAACTACTGTTTTCCTGAGG
This sequence comes from Ictalurus punctatus, assembly GCF_001660625.3. Classification (NCBI taxonomy): domain Eukaryota; kingdom Metazoa; phylum Chordata; class Actinopteri; order Siluriformes; family Ictaluridae; genus Ictalurus; species Ictalurus punctatus. The sequence goes on from NC_030424.2 coordinate 29,067,191, forward strand.
TAACTGGAACAGCTTGAAGTTTGACATGTGACCGAAAAAGAAAAAAAAAAAAGGCATGTCAGATGACCAGGAAGTGCTGTCTCGGCAGTCACATGGCACGGTGAAGGTCGTCATCGGAGAGCTCTCGAAATCTGATGATATTTTTAATATTTCGGTAAAACTACTGAAAGGACAAAACGCACGAAACACTGTTCGTGATACGCGGACGTTGATGTTTTGTCATTTAAACAAGTCGATATGTTTTGAACGTTCCGTTTAAATGCTAAGACGCAGGCCGATCGTCGCCGTACGGCGACAAGATGCGATAATGGAACTCCGGTGTGTGCGTTCACGGATCGAAACAGGCGTACACGGCGAAGAAAAGGGAAATAAAGACACCCGGCGGTCCCTAGTAGTATATTTACTTTTTTTTTTTTTTCACCTCTAAAGTATGAAAGACGCTCGTGATTCCGGACATTTTACAAGCGCACGTTTATTTCCGGGACGTTTATGTTTCTAGGGGATGAATTTAAAAAGATCCGATTCACCGAAAAACGTGTTTGGATCGGATTTCTGTATGTATTTCGAGCGAATAAATCCTGAACTGTCTGCAAGATGTAACTTTTACGTCTGCTTAGCGTCTTGCGTGTAGGTGAAAGGAGACACGCTCTCCTCGTTCTTCCCGGCGTCGGGTCGAGCCGAGGCCCCCGTCCTTTACTTCTGTTTCTACATAAAGACACGGAACTCTGACCTCGTCTGTGAAAGCCCGACAAAGAGCGCTTTTTAAAGCAGCGGTTACCGTAGCGACCGCGGGTCTGATCGAAAGCCCTCCGCGAGCCCTCCGCGAGTAAGCGTGTTACTCATAAAGGTTTTCCTACGGCATGGCGGCGCACCGTGTTCACATCCAGGGGTTTTCCGGGTTGCCAAAATGCACGAGTGTCATGCGGATCCCCCCGTCGTGCTTTCTCTGTACCGCGTGGGCAGGAACGTACGCCGAGGAGGACACGGCAAGCCCGAGAGCGTTTCATCGTTTCACCGGCGATGGCTTCTTCATACCCGGGCAAACATGACAAATGTTCCCGGAGGTGTTTGTCCGGCGCCGAGCTTTGCGTACTGTAAACAGGATTCAGGAAGCGCGTCGGCGCGGTTTAAACGACGGAAGGAACGCGTGTAGGTCCGAACTACGGCGTCCATGAGTTCCCCGAACCTCCTCCATCTCGTTTCTCTTCCCCTCCAGTTAGCAGGAGAGCTCCGCTGGTCTCCAGACACCTCGGGAGAGATGAGTCACTTCATCGCGACATGGCTAATTCATTCCTTTAACGATAAACATTTCATCAAAGCCGCCGCCGTGACTCGCTCCGACGGAGCGCGGAGTATTATGAGGCGACGGGCGAACCGGAACGCTCCGACGCCGTGGGGGTTTTTTTTTTTTGCGTTACCGATGTCGTGATTGTTAAGATCGGTCTTCGCGTCTCTGACGAAGATCCTGGCGTCACAGCCTTCGCTTCTGCGGCGCTTCACGTTATAACTCACGTTAAAAGAAACAAAACAAAACAAAACACATCTGGATGCGTTTTTAAAAAATAAATAAATAAATAAATAAATAAATGTTTGTTTTTTTCCCCCCCAGACTGAAAAATCACTGAGAAAAAGTGGACGAGGAGATTCATCTGTCTTCACTACCCCGGCGCTGTCACTGTAGTGCCTCTCTGTCAGAGTAATAAAGGTTCAGCCAGCGAACTCCTCGCGAGGAGAGAGACAGACACTCGAACGTGCGACAGAGAGACAGGGTTTGACAGTCGGACGAGGTGAAGAACGCTCACGGAGGCGTATAATAGATCGAAACGGAACGTATCCGTGTTCTTCTGTGATACAAAATCGTCCATAACCGGGATATATTTTTCTTCTTCTTCTTCTTCTTCTTTCTAATTCTATCTGATTGTAATTCATCAATCTGGAAATCTTTTTATACTGTCATAGCGCACGGCGTCGTTTTTATTCCCGTCGTAAGACACGAGGAAGATTTTAAAAGGAGCGTCATTTATTAAAAAAAATAAATTAATAAATAAATAAATAAATAAAAAATGGGAGACATCTCCTTCTGCAAAGGTGCCATGCCTTCTTAGTTCATTCAGTGATTTTATCTGATATTTTCGATTCACAAACTAAGGTATAATTCTCACTCACACACACACACACACACACACACACACACACAAAAAAATAAATAAAAACCCTCGGCATCTTGATCTCTTCCTTCAAAGCTGATTCTTTCCATATTTGAATCTTCCCCGTTATCGACAGTAATAACGTACAGTATATTTCTCTATGTATAAACATCTGGACAGATGTACTGCCTTGAGAACTCCACATACAGCGATGTCCTTGGGACTGCGATAACCACGTGCAGTTTTACACTCGGGTCTCCTTTAGTGAACAGTGGACTAGTTCAACACACAGACTTCATATAAAACCTTCCTTCCACTCTCACACGATCCGTCGTTCCCCGGATGATTCCGGGTTCCCTTCCGAGTCCGGTTCCTCTCGAGGTTTCTTCCTCGTATCATCTCAGGGAGTTTTTCCCTCACCGCCGTCTCCACCGTCTCGCCCGATAGAGATAAACTCACACGCTTAAAATCTCCATCCCGTGTTTATACGTTTCTGTGAAGCTCCTCTGAGACGACGTCCGTCGTTAAACGCGCTACGCGAATAGAACTGAATCGAATCGACAACACTGTAGGAAAAATCCAATCTAGAGCGCAACAGAAATCAGGATGGTTAGAGTACGTCCTGGGATGTGGTTTGAGGTGTCCCGAAAGGTTCTGTGCTATTATACTCCGGTCCGCTGGACATATATTTAGCGAACTTAATGTTAGCTTTCACTTTTATGCAAATGAGGCGTGATTATATTTGTAGTTTTGGCCCGAGTCGTCAGCACAGCTGCCGTATAGAAACTTCCGAACAGAACTGAATGTCACTGAATTTTCACCCTGGAGCTTGAGAACTCTCGATCTCTAGTGGTATGTGGACACCTGAATACAGCAGCTACTTATATGTGCTTGCTGAACGTCACATTCCAGATTTCTTCCTCGCTTTGCTGTTATAATGCGCTCCGATCTTTCTTCGGGGAAGGATCTCGAATGGTTTTTGGGGCGTGGGTGTTGGGATTTGTGCTCATTCGGGTTCAAGCGCATTAGTGAGGTTGAGATCAGGCGCTGATGGTGGGATATCGAGGAGGCTCCGGTTCCAGTTCATCCCAAAGGTGCTCATGGGGTTGAGGTCAGGGGTCTGCGCAGGACAGGCGAGTTCTTCGACCTTCTTCCGTCCTTCACACACGGAGCTCGCTTTGCGCACAGGGACGCAGTCTTGCTGGGACGAGGTCTGGAGCCTGGTAGTTCCGCTGAAGGGAAATTGAATTGTGTAGCTGTGATGTATGTCGCTCAGTGATGCGGATAGCAACAAGGAAGCGCCCGCCTCCGTGGTTTTATGAGGGTGCGGTGGTAAATGCAGTATGTAGTTCATTGCGTCTAGCTGTTTGCCTTACCTCATAGTCAAGTTTCCAAACCATCCCCGTGTGACCTTGAACATCCCTTGCCGCCTGGCGAGTAAATTAGAACGTGACGTGGATAGTAAAAAGGTGAAAAGCCGAGAGCTACGGATATATACCTGGGACCGACTTGTTTCCCGCCCGTTCTCCATGACTCCGCCTCTTCCTCCAACAGGTGATCCACTGGAGCAGGGTGTGGTCCTGTTTAGCCCTGCACACTATCATATTAAAAAAAAATAAACAGCTAGTCAGAATGAAATACCTCACGGTCGGATTAGCATTCTTTCCATGCTAGTACTGTTAGTATTTTCAGCTTGAAGTATTTAACGCATTGCTTTGCCCCTGATTCCGGTCAGTTCTTTCACCGCGCTAGTCCCGCTCTCAGACCACAGCTTAAAGGTCATATGGATGTAATAAAAAAGCTCTCCAGTACGAAAGATACGTTCTTCTCGCTGACTCTGCGCCACACATTTAGAGCCTGTGTCTCATCAGCTCTTTTCCTTTCTTTTTTTTCTTTTTTTTCCCAAGCGAAGACTTTCAGAGCATAATCGTCTCGCTTCTCGTCCTTGCAGGAATTTCACTGATACTCGCCGGCAAAACTTAGCACTCCACAGTGGAGGAGAGATCACATAATAGCTAAGCATCGCACCTCTCTTCCATTTCTTTCCCTCCAAAAAAAAAAAAAAAACCCAAAAACGACACCATTAGAAAATCCATTACCGCTAAAGCACTGCCGGCCACGTCCACTTTATATACCGACTTGGCCTCGAATCAAACAATCCGTCTCGCCGTCACTGCTTCTCCGAGGGTTAAGGACACGATTTCCCCCATTTTTGATTTTGTAATAAAAGCGTCACTTTTCTAGGAGACAGCACTTAACCTACGGGACAATGGATGATCGAGCATTTTTATCCACCTCTTTGTTCATGGTCACGCTGGACACGAGTTTGGATAAAGTGCTACATATTGTTGCAATAGTTTGAAGATATTTTGGGTTTATTTATTTATTTATTTATTTTTTTACCAGTCGGTCCATCTTTTATCGCAACAGTAACGAGGCATCTATAGTTATCGCTGCTCATGTTTGGGATGTTCAAGGTTCTGGATTGCTCTAGCATCATTAATGTGGACGGAGACCCGACCTAAAGACTTTTCACAGCTCGATAGTTCCCTAGAATGCCGATTTAACCACCGGGGAGTCCATATTTGCTGAGACCGAAAATTCCACTGTCTTTCCTGAGGGCGTTCAGGACTTTAGCTTTCTTGCTGAATATCGAGCTTATCAAATGACTACAGGAAGTCAAAATATTAAGGCTATATTTGAACAAACACCATCACCCATTCGAGAATTAGCCATCTAGAGCTAGATTCTGGATTCAGTGAGATCTTTAGTGGTCAAGGAAAACCACTCGAATAAGAGTAACTGACTTCAACGGTGCATACCGGCTAGGGTTCTTCAATTTGTGCACTCTTAGGAAAACAACGTGTTTCATATGTTCTCACCATACCCGTGTGGGTTTCCTCCAGGTTCTCATATTTCCTCCTAGATCACCAAAACTCTAAGTGTCCCCTCGGTGTGAACGTGTGCGAATGCTTTCTTCCAATCTCGTCAACAGTGACAGACCCCCGGCTCTTTCTCAACACAGAAGCTTATCCACGTTTCCTGAACATCTGGATCGATTACCGCTCTGCTTTCCTCTAGCCTAGCAGCGCCACTATGGATTCATTTAAAAATCATTCATTGCTGCTGACTTTGAAAACCGTCCATCACGTCACTACCGCTTACCTCTCTGATCTGGTTTAGGCTTACACCCCTTCCCACTCCCTGTGATCCTCCTTAGCTGGCCTACTGGCCATTCTTGGCCCGCTGACCGGCTTTCACCGATCCCAGACTCTGGAGCTTTCCTTCCTTACACACACCCATTGGGTCAATTAGGAATCCCTGCTCGAAAAATCGTGAGGGTCTTAGAGTTTCAGCATATGACTTCTCACTATGTAGCTTCAAAAATGATGTAATCCCAGGAGTTCCCACTTCCTGCTTCTGAGCTGTAAAAGCTGGCTTGTTCTGTCCGATGCTTCGTTCCCTTCACCCTTTCGTTCCCTTCACCCTTTCACCCATTTATTTAATACACTTTATTGCCAAAAGTATGTGGACAGCGGTCCATCACACCCATATGTGGTGATTCGACAAATTTTTGCCAAATATTAGAAGCACACGATTGTATAGAATGTCTTATAGCATTGCAACGTCCCTTTACTGGAACTAAGAGGCCCCAAATTATTTACAGCATGTCAGTGCCCCTGTGCACACTGCCAGCTCCATGAAGACATGGCGTGTGAAGGTCGGAGTGGAAGAACTCAAGTGTCCTGCGCAGAGCCCTGACCTGAACCCAATGGACACCTTTGGGATGAACTGGAATACAGACCGCACCCCAGACCTCCTCGACATCCCAAACTCGGTACCCGACCTCACTAATGCTCTCGTGGCTGAATGGACACAAATCCCCAGATCCACGCTCCAAAATCTAGCGGAACGCTTTCGCAGAAGAGTGAAGGATGTTATAGCAGCAAATGAGGCACCAACATGTTCAAAGATGAGTATGATGGACAGGTTCCATACTTTTGGCCATATAGTGTATGTGTGTATGTATGTATGAGTGGTGTATGGACAATCCTGACCAGGATAAAGTGCTTACTAAAGATGAATCGAGTGTAACTTTTTTTTTTTGTGGAAAGTTTCTTTTTTGAAAGCCTTACAAAATAACCATCACAATTAACGGTCTTTAATTGGGCCCAACCGCTCGCAAGAAGTAATCAATTGTGGCAGATGTTGTGGATAACAGGACATGTGCAGATAAGGAAGCGTCTCACGTGTCAGCATGATTTCAATCTGCTATTGTTAACGGAGCGCTGTGTCTTTTGTGAGTTCCCACTGCTCTGTTTGCAGCGTCTTATCAATGCCGAACAACAGATTCGCAGAAATCTTGCGATACGCTATTCCTCTCTCGAACCGAGGCTTTGCCAACACTGAAGGTTACGTTATTTCCCTTTGAAAGCAGTCCGTGCCTTGATTATCCATTGACTTTGTTTTTCAAGTCCTGTTACCAGAGCCAGACGAGGACGGGAGTTTGTATCTGTCAGACTCGTTTGCTGTGGATGTGTTGCCATTTAAATGCTAATACGATAAGGAGGGTAAAATGTCCTTTATACTCGGTCTGTGCTTGGAGAGTGGGAACAACAAAAGAGCAAATATATCCGTAGGGCTTTGACTGTTAGTCAAGCGGACGTCGTGGTCAAAGTTTTAGGATCGCCGTGACGAGATCGTTCGTGGACATGACGACGTACTCTTTGACCCTCGCCTGAGAGCCACGTCGTGTTCGCAAGGTAGACGGATTAGCATAGAGATATTCAAAAAACGAATTTAAATAGCCAACGCCAGGTGTGACCCATGTCTTTTTACAGATTTTGGTCATTCTTGATTCCTGTTTGCTTACATTGACTTGTGAAGGGCAGACATTTGGTGATTTGCATAAGACCCGAGATGCCATGCTCCAATAAGTATGGTAATTGTTTTTCTGACTCGTTTGAAAAGTACTGTCTCTTAAGCAAACACAGTGTCTTAACGTACACCTCCACTGAGACGACATGCTCAGGAAGTGACGAAGCATGAAGGCAGTTAATGAGAGAGTCAAATTAAAAATGAATTAAGGGACACAGATGTGGCTAAATATGGGTGAAAGTGAATCTACTTACAGCATACTTCTTAGAATCTCAGTAAACTTCACCGAGCCTAAATGATGCTGAAATGTTCAATGAAACTCAAGGTAGTATCGTTATTACTGTTGTTTTTTTTTGTTTACTATTTACCAAAACTATCACACCTTCTTAAAAAACCCATTTCCCAGACGCCTGACCCGAACGTCTCTAATTCTACCCCTGGTCCGTTAAAACAGCATGAACAAGCATGAAACGGTAACGTCACGGAAGGAAAGCGATCAAAATGATTAAAATTTGATATGTGATACTGTGTCCCTTTGATAATGAGTCCCTTCGTCTGTCCTTGACGAACGATTCCAGCAAATGTAGTTTTAATCTCGGAGCGTTGCCTCCCAAGGACGACTCCTGACGATCCTCAGAGTACTCTCCAACCAAAGCTGGCTTTGACGGATGGCACCACGGTGTTAAAATGATAGGCTATTATTTTACTTTGCATCGGATAAATGGAAACGCTAACCATGTTCCCCGTCTGACTTACAGGGAAGGGTTTAAGGAGGGCTCAGCTCCCATTCTTGTCACGTTGTCATTTAAAAACAAAAATCTTGTACTTTCATGGGAATTTTAACAATTGTACTTCAATGTGTGTGTATATCAATATGTGTATGCAAACAAGTGATGTTCATACGTGAACTGGACAAAGCTGATAATATGTTCCTTCCTTTCGGAGGAGTTTCCATTGAACATGGCACGCCTTGTGTGGCAAAATTATGAAACCGCGTCCTTGAGAGCATCTTTGTGCCTTAATACATCCTGCCGTGGCTTAGTTAGTCAAATCAGGACTTTTTGCTGAAGCAGAAGTCTAGTCGACAGCTGAGTAATAAAAGGTACAGGAAGTTCTGACCCATAGTCTCTTTGTCTCTCCTTGTCATTTGCAGACCAGCCATATTCATGGTCCCCCATCCAGTACTTCGATGAAGACAGCTACCCCTCCCCTCCCAGGAATATGAAAGGTCTATCAGGCGGTCGTCCCCAGCTAAACATCACACCTGGACACTCCTGTGGCCTGACAGACTGCGACCACTCCCTTGACCACCTGCAGCATGGTGCTCCAGACCCCCGCTCATCTTACCTGCTTAGCCCCACGGAGAGTTGCCCCATGGACCACCACCGCTGCTCGCCGCGGAGCTCCATCCATTCGGAGTGCATGGTGATGCCTGTCTCCATGGCCTCTGACCACGTTTCCAGCAGCACATTTCCCAGGATGCATTACAGTTCACACCATGAGAGTTCGCGCGAGGATGGCAATACCGGGCACAGCGGCGGCGGTGGTGGAAGTGGTGTTGTTGGAGGGGGTGGAGTAGGAGGAGGAGGTGGTGCAGGTAGTGTTTCCGGTTCTGGGAAAATGAACCGAATACCCGCCAACCTCCTGGACCAATTTGAAAAGCAGCTTCCCATCCACCGAGACGGATTCCACACGCTGCAATACCAGCGCACATCCACGGCTACCACCAGCAGCGAGCAGAGGAACGAGAGCCCAGGTCGGATCCGCCACCTGGTGCACTCTGTGCAGAAGCTCTTCACCAAGTCCCACTCGCTGGAAGGCTCCTCCAAGATGAACGGCACCAAAGGAGACTCGCGCTCGGAAAGTGGCCACCACCATCACGGACACCACCACGGCCACCACAAACACAGCAAGAGGAGCAAGAGCAAAGAGCGCAAAGCCGACTCCAAGCACCGCTCAGGGATCGCAGGGTGGTGGAGCTCTGACGATAACCTAGACAGCGACAGCACCTACCGGACTCCCAGTGTCATGAGTCGGCACCATGTGGACCACATAAGTCACTGCTACCCGGAATCAGTCCCAGGCCACTTTGGAGATCTTTCCCTCAAGACCTCCAAGAGCAACAATGACGTGAAGTGCTCGGCGTGCGAGGGCATGGCCCTGGCTCCTGAGGGCAAGTTCATGAAGCGGAGCTCTTGGTCCACTTTGACTGTTAGCCAGGCCAAAGAAGCCTATCGCAAGTCCTCGCTCAACCTCGAGAAACCTATGATGCCTCAAGACCTCAAGTCCCCCATGAGGCCTTGTCATTATCTCCAGGTCAGTGAAGCTGTAAGATTTTGTAATAGGTGATCATTTTCTGTAATATATGAGCGGTATACCCTCAGTATGCATTTACCACTTTGGCATAGAACCATAGCGGCGCACTTACAAATGATTTCTGGAGAACGAAATTATATCCGAGCTTATAATGTAACAATTTAACAGTCCTGCTGTTCCTGAAGTGCTTTCTGATTGCGTTTGTGTTTCTGATGATGGAGTGTGAAGAGTGGTAATGTAGTGCCATATTTGGGGACAGCTGTATTAGCAGTACCATTAGGATTTGATACCCTGAGGAGCTTTGCTAGGATTTAGAAATATTGCAAACTGTGGGCCATATTGATCGCTATTGATTGCATGGTACACAAATGCGATAATACATCACCGTTACCTCCTTTCATTATTCAGGTGCGCCTTTATTGTTAGTGCTTGAGATGGACTGCTGAAATAGCCGTCTGTCATTTTCTGACACCCTACCAGGGTTGTTCACATATCAGTAGTTTATCTCTGAGCTCAACAGCAAGTGTTTTCAATAGTAAATAGTTTAAATAGTGGCTAAAAATGGAACAGTAAATAGCACAAGATTGAAAAATGTTAGACAGCACGAGATTGTTCTGGAAGAACGTACCGGCTAAAAGGGTTTTCATGAAAATCTGAATACATTCGGAGTCCTTTCCGAAGACGTTCCACTCCGACCTGAGCGTGCACGAGGGGTCGTACTGGTAGAGGAGGTGTATAAACGGAAGGACAAGACCATGGAAAGCTTCTAAGGAAGTGAGAAGAAGAGATTACACTTCATGGGCTCAACCACATTTTTACATTTAATGCAACGGCTGCAAGGTGGGCGGAATTGAGACGCTTTAAAAAAAAAAAAAAAAAAAAAAGCTCCCAGCAGCAATTTATTTATTTTTTGCTCCTTTTTTTTTTTTTTTTTACCACCCAAGCAATCCGATCTCAAGTTGGGAAGGGGCAAGTGATAAAAACAAATATGGTGGACAAAGCCCCAGTGAGTAAACATGAAGAGGTTTAAAACGTTAACGCGAAAATATCCGATTGTACCCATCATGCGATTTGACGTCCATCTTTATCTGTGGTTGCGTATATCAGCAGAGTTAAATCCGAGTTAAATCAGCATCACCGTTAATGATTAATCTAGCTAGCGAGCTAGGCTAGTTAATTAGCTGATACTAGCTAGGACTAGGCGAGAGTGTTGTTATAAAAGCTGCTCCGCTCGGTGATTTTTCTGCACTTGATGGTTTTATTCGTGAGATCGATGAAGAGTAAATCAAGCCGGACGTATACAGTATGCCCTACAATACAAGATGACTCAGCGCTTTTCAGTGTTTCGCGGAGGGAGAAGCTTCAGAGGTGAGAAATCAGAATTTTAGTCCGGGAATTTATGTGCAGCCTGAAGGTACATGATGGGGTCAAGCAGTACACCTCGATTACAAAGTACACTAGTGGAGGCTTAATGACGACACCATCAATACGGACGACAAAATCCGCCGTCTTGAAAGCCGTCGATTTTATTACAGACCGGCCACGTTGGCGCTCCGTAGTCATCTTCGTCCGCTCGTAAATAGTTTCTGAGGCTTGGGTGGCATGCGCGAAAGATGACCGCTCACTGGGGCTATCATCGGCCGTATCGGGGTGACAGATCAGGGAAGGCGGAAAGAGCCGAGATTAATTGCTGTAAAACCGCTTGCTCCTGCTGACTCAGAAGAAAGCTCCACTGCTCATGACCTGCATTTATTTAGTGTCCACCCTGGGTAGTAGTCGGGGATTAGATACGCTCGATCAATCTTAAGCGCATCAGTGAGATGGATAGGGCCACTTCAGGGTAACCGTTAATTAGCCGGGTTCATCGTAAGGGCTACCCCGAGGGCGGATTTTGAGGCCGGGTGTGTGTCGTTCAGAAGGAGCGATCAGAACGCATTTGGAAAGATGAACAGAGGTTGGAACGTTGTTTTTTTTTTTTTTCTTTTCAAAACGATGTTCGGACCCCCGAGGAAAAGTCAGGATCGATGCCCGATTAGTCCGAGTAATTTAGCGGGGCGTATCGTTTTCGGCGTGTTATTTGTACTCATGATATGTCATAAAATTCATTGCAATCACTGCGAGCCTTATGCGAATGAGCGATCACGATCAACCCACTTATTATGCAAATTATACAGGTTCGTTAAAAGGTGTTGACAGTTCGGTCGAGGTTGAGAGGTGTCAGTTCATAATTGCACAACTATCATAGCGGATAAACATCTCAAGTTAAGTGGGAGGTTTTTTTTTTTTTAATCGATCACTTAATTGACTTTAATCGCAGGCCGGACAAAGCCAGAGCCGGATTACTCTTGATTATTATTCTTTCTTCTATTTTTTTTTGTTTTTTTACTAATTTATTTACTCATTCGGAGCTGCGGGGATAGAATGAAATGGTCGCTAGCACTACATCGGTCGTTGTTATAGCACCAATTAGTTTAGGTTTGTGTTCATCGAGCGTGTCAGATAGGATTAACTGCCAGCATGTGCCGCCATGACCTAGACCGCGCGAGAGCCGACGATTCTGATGCATCTGTGTTTCACGGCACTTAATGGGCTCCTTCGGCCGTGATAAACACACAGCGCCAAGAATAGCGCAACCCATCCATCCGGCTGCTGTTTTTGGCAGCTGTTATCAATGCGGACCTCGGTGACGCACGCGCTCGGGGAGATTTATGTCCCTTCGCTCGGAAGCAAACTGACTAAAAGGTTGCAACATCCAGACCGAGCCATGTGTGTCGGGGATGGGAGGGAGGAAATAAAGAAGCTATTTTTGGGGTGTCTTTATCAGAAAGGTCAGTCAAGCAAGGGAGACGGAATTGTTTGTTGAGGACGGGGCTCGAAGCAGAATCGATGCTAAAAAGTTTGCGCTTGTTTGCTTTATTGCTTTGGCTTCTAGTGTTTGTCACAGACCATGTGGGTTGTCGAGCTACTCGGGCCAGATGGTCGATTTGGTGCGCAAGTCGTTCTTCTTTTAGGATCCTCAGTTGGATAGCATTAACACTTATGAAACAGCGACTGGTGTAAAATGTCAAATATTGCTGGAAGTCATTTGATTCATTTCTTGTTTGGCAAGACTCCGAATGATGCACAAGGGATGCACTTTATTGGATTGGTGTGTCATTGCTGGAAAGGAAACCTTGACAGCCTTAGAGCTCATTCATTGAACAGGAGATGGCTTCTGTAGTGTGTGTGTGTGTGTGTGTGTGTGTGTGTGTGTGTGTGTGTTACCTGACACAAAGCAAAGTCACTGTTTTAAGAACAGCATACTTTGTACCCATTTATAGTTCCATGAATTGATTTACCAAGAAACCACAAAGTGTAAACTCAGAGAACTCAGAAAACGTACAGCTTTACCTCTGTCTGTCTGTCTGTCTGTCTGTCTGTCTGTCTGTCTGTCTGTCTGTCTGTCGCAAAGCACTGACACTGGAGACTCCTTCCCTAAATGTTCAATAAACCTCTCCTTATAGAAAATGTCACCGTATCAACGATGATACATTTTGACCCGTCAGATTTGTTGATGTTGTGTCAGTGCTTTGTAAGCAGTGTTGGGTAAATTACTCTAAAAAAGTCCGAATAGGAATCAATCAGCGCTAAAGAAAAAAATCTTCAGGGCAAAACGTGATTTATTTTAAGAACGCATTTGACTAAATATCGTGTTCTTAACAATACATCTGTAACGCGAGTAACGGAATTTTATCGACATCAGTAACTGTAATCAGATTGCGATAAATGTAAAATATAATGCCTTACATTACTGCGTTATGAGAAAAAAGTCATTAGATTACAGTAACACGTTATTTTGTAACGCGTTACGCCCAACTCTGTTTGTAACAGACAGTGTTTTTTTTTTGGGGGGGGGGCGGGGGGGGGGACAAGAAAGAAAAAAAACGTTAAAAGGGACCAAGTGATGAGAGGAACTAACTAGTTTTAAATGTATCCTTAAACAAGAAAAAGAATGATGGGAAATGACTGCAATCAAAACTAGACCGGTACATTTCCTGAAGAAAATGCGAGTGGTGCTTGCCGTGGCAAAACCGGGACGGGACGGGGCGCCAATACTTTTTCGAGAGCTGCCTGCGTATGGGGGCCAATACTTTCGAGAGCCGGTCCGACAGGGCGCCGACCCTTTTTGGAGCCGGACAGATAGGGCGCCAGTACTTCTTAAAGCCGGACGGATCGGGCGCCGATGCGGTTTGGAGCCGGCCGTGTAGGGCGTGGATACTTTTAGGGCCGGCCGTGTAGGGCGCCAATACTTTTGCAAGCCATTACTGTGGTACGTGTTGCATCACAATTATTCAACCCCCACTGAATATGAGAGGAATTTAGGAGAACGTACAGGTTATAAAATGAAGTCTGAAACTTTTGTTGGTGTGTGTGTGTGTGTGTGTGAGTGTGTGTGTGTGTGTGAGTGTGTGCTCGCAGTTGGCACAGACACTAGGTTTGGTGCTTCGATGAAGTTAAGTAGTGCAGGTGTTAAACTGGCTGGAAAAGTCATTCTGTGCCAGTTGAGTCATCCTGCTAACTGGCACCTCGTTCACACTCAAGAACAAGCTCCCCTCTGGGTGTACACACACACACACACACACACACACACACACACACACACTCTACCCTCCCTCCTCAATATTGTGTAATCTTTGAAAGGCTTCATCTTTCTCACGTCGTCTCTCAGTGTCTTTGACGTCTCTCTCTCTCTCTCTCTCTCTCTCTCTGCTCGTGTTTAATCTCTCTCGCCCTCGAGCTCCGTTGTTACAGCAGTGAAGGCTGTGTGAATGGAGTCGATCGGTCCTGATCATAAGCTAATCTTCATACCCGGGATTTATTCCATCACATCTTGCTCTTTTTCTTTCTGTATTTGTTTGACCTCCCTATTACCTCTTGTTCCTCTTTTTTATTCATCCCTCTTTCTCTGTCTCCTGCTGTGTGGCGATTGATCTTAGTCCAGTTTGACACGAGTCCAGAGACAGATCAGAGCTTTAGTGAAAAGGGAAAAGAAAAAAAAAAAAAGGCCAAAAAAATGACAGAATCCCTCACAGTGGGTAATTTCATTTTGGATTTCAATAAGCAGAAGAAAACCGAATGCTGGTTGGTTCGAATTTACAATAAGCATCTATTGAAAAAGTCATTTTATACAAAATGAAAGGGTGTAAAGGATGTGTGATTTTTATTATTATTATTTTTTTTCTAAAGTATAACTTTTTCACTTATAGACCAGAAACTGACTTCTGCAAATGTAATCTTTGTCGTTCGGTTGCACTAATTTAACCAGACTGCGGTATATACAATTGTAATTGAAATTATGCAGATGAATCTATTTGCATTCACTCCGCCCTGTATTTTGCTTTTTTGGTAGAAACGTTTCAACCGCAATTTGCATATTCGTTAAGACAAGAACGAAAACTGGAAAGTCTCCATAGATCCTGTTATTATTTAACTCGCGTACTTTTTGTAGATTTCATTGGCGTCTTTATGTTGCTCTAATATGGTAGAAATGTTTGTTAACAAGACAGGTAAAGGAAATAGTCTTATTTGCCTGTGGAGGGAACACAGGACTGAGGAAACATTAGGCTGAAATATAGGAGTATAAGCACCCTGGGAACATAGGTCCCTCAGTATAATACATTAGACAGGTGAAGAAAAATAAGGTAATGGCAACTGACCCGGTTGGGTCTTATTGTAGTGGGAACAGGACCCTTGGAACACTAGGTTTGGGAAATGTAGAACCCTAACAACATACGGTTCTGACAACACTGGGCCCTGGAAACAGAGGTCCGTGATAAATAGGGTCCTGGAATTGGTAATGTGGAAAAATAGGGTCCTAGAAATATAGGATTCTGGAAACATAAGCCTTTTGAAATACAGGGTCCTTGAAATGTAGGTCCCTAAAAATACAGGGTTCTGGAAATATGGGGACCTGGAAACATATGGTCTTGGGGGGGGGGGCAGGGGGGAGGTTCCTGGAAACATAGGCTTCTGGAAATACGGCCTCTGTAAGAGTCTAGAAATGTAGATGGCTAAAAACATAGGGACCTGGAAAAATAAGTCTCTGGAAATGTAGGTGTCTGAAAAAATATGTCTATGGAAATATAGAATTTTGGACATATAGGAGTCTGGAAATATAGACTTTTGGACATATAGAAGTCTGACAATATAGGTCTATGGAAATATAGAATTTTGGACATATAGAAGTATGGAAATATAGAATTTTGGACATATTGGACATATAGATGTCTGACAATATAGGTCTATGGAAATATAGAATTCTGGACATATACAAGTATGGAAATATAGAATTTTGGACACATAGAAGTCTGGAAATATAGAAGTTATGAAATATAAAAGTCTGGAAATATAGAATTTTGGACATATAGAAGTATGGAAATATAGAATTTTGGACATATTGGACATGTGGAAGTCTGACAATATAGGTCTATGGAAATATAGAATTTTGGACATATAGAAGTATGGAAATATAGAATTTTGGACATATTGGACATGTAGAAGTTTGACAATATAGGTCTATGGAAATATAGAATTTTGGACATATAGAAGTATGGAAATATAGAATTTTGGACATATAGAAGTATGGAAATATAGAATTTTGGACATATTGGACATGTGGAAGTCTGACAATATAGGTCTATGGAAATATAGAATTTTGGACATATAGAAGTATGGAAATATAGAATTTTGGACATATTGGACATGTAGAAGTTTGACAATATAGGTCTATGGAAATATAGAATTTTGGACATATAGAAGTCTGTAAATATAGAATTTTGGACATATAGAAGTCTGGAAATATAGAATTTTGGACATATTGGACATGTGGAAGTCTGACAATATAGGTCTATGGAAATATAGAATTTTGGACATATACAAGTATGGAAATATAGAATTTTGGACATATAGAAGTCTAGAAATATAGGTCTATGGAAATATAGAATTTTAGACATATAGAAGTCTGAAAATATAGAATTTTGGACATATTGGACATATAGAAGTCTGGAAATATAGAATTTTGGACATATAGAAGTCTGACAATATAGAATTTTGGACATATTGGACATGTAGAAGTCTGACAATATAGGTCTATGGAAATATAGAATTTTGGACATATAGAAGTCTGGAAATATAGAATTTTGGACATATAGAAGTCTGGAAATATAGAAGTTAAGAAATATAGGTCTATGGAAATATAAAAGTCTGTAAATATAGAATTTTGGACATCTAGAAGTCTGACAATTTAGTTCTATGGAAATATAGAATTTTGGACATCTAGAAGTCTGGAAAAGGGGCTGTGATGTAATAACGTTGCCATGCGTGAGGTCGGTGAGTAAATGTGATGATTCAGAGATCTCAGTCTGTCGGGGTGATGGATCTCTAACCCTCTCACTCAGATCAGGGAGGTTCACTGCTGCACTCGAACGTAATCAGCGTTTCTCTCTCTCTACAGCCATCTCTGTGTGTTTCATACACTCCAGTGTTACACTCTCGGCCAGCAGGTGCGTGCGTGCGTGCGTGCGTGTGTGTGTGTGTGTGTGTGTGTGTGTGTGCGTGATTAGGGGATGATCACACACCGTACACTTCATTATTAACGAGAGCAACAAGAACTCGCACTAATGTTCTAAACCTTAATGACTCCACTTGTGTCGCTTTCTCTTTATCTCTCTCTCTTTTTCTCCTTTCCACTCTTTTGCTTTCATCTTTCTTAAGCTCTCCGTCATCTCTCTCTTCTAACACTCGTTTTTCTCCACCTCCCTTTAATTCGATTTCATTTCCTTCAAGTTGGCTTCGGCTTTAGATGTTCCTCTGTCGTTTTTTCTCTCTGTCTCTCTCACGGCTCTCGTTATTTTACGAGTATTTTCTATTTTCATTTTTGTCTTTCTCTCCTTCTGTTTTTTTTCTTTCTTCTTTTTTCTCTCTCATCCCTTTTCTATACCACACTCATTTCTTTCCTGTCTAAGTCTCTCTGTGTTTAACTCATCCGTACTCTCCACTGCCTCTGTCTCACTCTCTGTCTTGCTGCATCCCTGTCTATCTGCTTCTCTGTTCCCAGTCTTTCTTTCTTTCTTTCTTTCTGTTGCAATCTTACTCTCATTGTGACTTCCCCACGCTCCTTCTCCCTTTCTGATTCTCTCTGTCTCTCCCTCTCTCCTTCTCTGTCTTTCAGTCTCTTTCTCCGCCTCGCTGTCTCTCTGCTTCTCGGGCTTACTGTCTTTTTCTCTCTCTCT
The DNA here is from genome assembly GCF_001660625.3 of Ictalurus punctatus. NCBI lineage: Eukaryota > Metazoa > Chordata > Actinopteri > Siluriformes > Ictaluridae > Ictalurus > Ictalurus punctatus. The sequence continues at coordinate 29,084,802 of NC_030424.2, forward strand.
CTCTCTCTCTCTCTCTCTCTCTCTCTGTCCTTATATCTCTCCAATTCTCTCTCTCTCTTGCTCCGTCTTTCTGTCTCTTTCTTTGTCTCTCTCTCTCTCTCACTCTCTCTCTCTCTCTCTCTCTCTCTCTGTGATCAGCCCATCATCAACACGCTCGTTAGCTGGAGTATTAAAGCAGCCGGCGACGGCCTGTCAGCAA
>NC_030424.2:29387500-29612500 GCF_001660625.3 Ictalurus punctatus
GAACAGGTGAAGTCCTTACTGTTAAAGTTTCATACAGTCTTTTCTCCATATCAGGGTGATTTGGCATGGACCAGACTCATTTCTCATAACACATAGTGGATACCTTCGTCTGAGTACAGTGTGGTAAAACGCATATAAACCAGTTGCTCCCCTATTGTGCTGGCCAAAAAGAAGGATGGCACATTGTGTATGTGCGTAGACTATCGCCAGCTGAATGCAAAGACTCGGAAAGACGCTTTCCCTCTGCCGCGTATAGAAGAAACATTTGAGTCGCTGCATGGGGCTCCATGGTTTTGCACCATGGACCTTGCAAGTGGGTACATTCAGGTTCCTGTCACAGAGGGGGATAAGCCCAAGACTGCTTTTTGCACCCCATTCAGTCTCTTTGAATGGAATCGTATGCCATTTGGGCTCTGCAATGCCCCAAGCAGCTTCCAGCGGGTGATGGAGAGGTTGTTTGGGGATCAACAGTGTCAGTCCTTGCTTTTGCACCTGGATGACATAGTGGTGTTTTCCTCTTCTGTGACCCAACATATGGTGAGGTTAAAGGTGGTTTTGAGTCAGTTGGAGCGAGCGGTATTGAAGGCTAAACTAGTTACATGTATGTTTATCCAGCAGGAGGTAAGTTGTCTGGAACATGTGATTTCTGCCACCAGCATGTCTACAGATCTGAGCAAGATAGTAGCAGTGTCGCATTGGCTGTGCCCTACAGGGGTGGCAAAACTCTGCTTGTTCCTGGAGTTTGCCAGTTACTATCGACAGTTTGTACTGGGTTTTGCTATGTTGGTGGACCCTCTGCACCGTCTGGTTTGCCGGTCATAAGCCCAGGGCTCGGGTAGATTTAAGTTTTGGTGCGGCATGTACGGAGCAGTGTCAGGTGAGTTTTGAAGTGTCAGGTGAGTTTTGAGACCTTTATCTGGGAGGTAGATGCAAGCTATGGGGGGTTGGGAGCAGGACTGTTTCAGGAATGGGGGAGGGTGCGGCCTATAGCCTATGCTAACCGCAGTCTTAGGCCAACTGAGTGGAATATGTTAAACTACAGCACTATGAAGTTGGAATTCTTGGCCCTCAAGTGGGCCATGACTGAGAATGTATGGGGATACCTGCTAGGGCAGAGGTGTGTCATCTTCACTGATAACAACTCCTTCAGTCACCTGACTACCTGCAAGCTCGGGGCCATAGACCAGTGGTGGGCTGTGCAATTGGCTGCAATTGATTTTGAGCTGAGGTATCACTTAGGAAGAAGCAACTGTAATACAGATGTTCTCTCCCCGCAGGGTCCTTCAACCCAGGGTGATTTAGAAGAGTTACTAGCTGGCATAGTGATCCATGCTAGCATAAGTCAGGCTGGGAAGACAGGGATGGTTTCTCAAGCAGTAGTTACTATGCTGCCCAGTCTAGCTGTGTATATGCAGTCCTTGCAGGAAGAGGATCCTGTTAATGGTGAGGCCCTAATGTTTTGGAGACATGGGGTGCCTCCTAGTGCAGAGGAGCATTGGCAGCTGCCCAAGGCTGTTGTGAATTGGTTACGGCAGTGGGGCTGTTTGTGTGAGCAGGATGGAGTATTACATTGCACAGTGTTTCGCTCTGATGGGGGAAAGAGAGACTTCAGCTGGACTTCAAATTGATATTGCAGCGTGAAGTTTTACACAAGTTTTTGTGGCACAATGGTGTCGAGAGTGTGACCGGTGTCAGGCGGCCAAGGACACGCAGCCTTTTCCTAGTAGCTTCATGGGCCATCTATTGGCCTATCGGCCAAAAGAAATATCGGCACTAGACCTCACAGTGTTTCTTTCTCCCCAGGAGCCAGTGAGTCTTGGTTAACTTCCACAATTTCCTTATGGTGTAGGTAGTGTTTGATAATTTTGGTGAGAATTAAGGTGGGTTTGGATGACCTCTTGAGCTGTAGCTGGCCTGCCTTGTTCCCACCAAGCCTGGGCCTGGAGAAGAGCTTAGTTTTAAAATTTTTATTGTGCTTCTTGGGAGAGCGAATTTATATTTATAAAATATAAATGGCCTCACTCTAAAACTCTAGACCAAGAACTAACTACAAACATTTTAAGAACTTGTATAAATAGATCATTATCTCTTACTTATAGGTTATCAAAACTGAACCAAAATCTAATTTCTGTAGTTACTCTTTAGGAATAATTTGGTAGAAGTTTCCTGCACTTTCCTTTTGATATATCCCAGCTCCAAACTCATTTGATTTAAGTAAATTGTTATATGGAAATTAGGACTGGGACATAACAGTTTGCATAAGTCATGAGGTCTGAACGAACACCAATAGCAGCTCAGTTTATCACATACTGCAGAAAGCCTCTGAAGGACACTAAGATGTAAAAAGCTACAACACTGCTTACCTTCTTTGCATTTCAGGTATGTTTTAGTTTTCTACTGAAGTTCTTAAGTTATTTCCTGTTACTTAAAGGGAAATGTTTTTGACATAAATTTGGGATAATAAGTGACATTTCCTTGGATAATTTTATTTATAGGAATAATATAGGGTTAACCAAAAGTAGACACTTTACAAACCATCTATACACCTTCATGAGGTCAGATACTCCTGGAAACCAAAGAAACCATGGAAAGAAAAGCACAGATCTCAAAAAATAGAAATCTACAGCTAAATGGACCAGCCATGAGACACTCTCAAATCACCACATCCCAGCTCTCTACTACTACTACTACTACTACTACTACTACTAGTAATAATAATAATAAATATAGCTGCAAGCAGCAGTTACAGGACCAACCACATCAGAGGCAAAGTAAGGAGCTAAGCAAGCATCAGAACATGGTCATGATAATACATATCAAGTTTCAGTGGAATAGACAGTAATGTTGCCATGATATTACCTAAAACACTATGCAGCGTTTAGGTCAACTTTGACTATGCATTGTATGAAAATGGTTTAAGATATCAAAAAGTGTTTTTTTTCCAGCACAAAATCCATAACTTATTGCTGGCATGGACTGCTGATGATCTAAGTCGAATTTGGTGAAAATCATTTTGACATGCTCATCGTTGTCACGTCATGGAACATGTGGAGGTTAGGACAGATACAAATGCAGATAAGAGCTTTATTAAAGAGAGGCAGGCAGACAAATACAAATCGTGAATCAAAAGCATGGTCCAAAAGAGGCAACAGGTCAGGTAATCGGCAAACGGGCATAAACAAGGCTTAACAGGAATCGCGAAACGAGGACAAAAAAGAGAATCGGATCAAAACTATGAAACAAACACGATGAACAAAGGCTTGGTACACGGAAACTCACACAATACTTTGCGATGTACAAAGATACACGAGGGGTTTGAATAACAAACGTAATCAGGGGTGAAACACAAGACAGCTGAGAACAATGATGCCATATAATGGAAACGACGGGGTTAAGCATGTAACCCTGTTCCCTGAGTAGGGAACGAGACGTTGCATTTAGCATAACAGCATGGGAGCGCCTTGCATGCGTGACCGGTATCTGAAGCTTGTGTAAAATCATGCATCTACTTGTAGGCCTACCATGATCAGGTGACATGGCAATTAAGCGCGTCGCATGATATATATATGGCACCTGTGAACCACAGGCGAGAGGCGTGGTGAGATCGCGTGCCTTGTAAGCCATAGAGATTGCTTCCACTATCCAATTCGAGATGCGCTGCTTTGACACAGCATCACCTTTACTGTCGCCACCAAAGCAGACCAGCAGCTGCTCCGACTTACGCCACTGGCCGGGGTGGTGGACATAAGTACAGAGAGCCCTTACTGGACACAGCAGGTGCATCCTCTCTTGTTCGGTGTGAGGAACGGAGGAGGGCAGAAAGCCTGCAACACCACAGGGTGGGCAGCCGATGTAGGCACTTTAGGAATATAAACCGGCCTAGGATACAGGAAGGCCTTGGTTAATCCAGGGGCAAAGTCAAGGCAGGAAGGGGCAACAGAGAGAGCTTGTAGATCTCCCACTCGCTTGAGAGATGTCAGGGCCAGTAGGAGAGCTACCTTTAGAGTCAGAAGCTTCTCAGAGGCTGACTCTAAGGGCTCGTGTGCATCAGCCGCGTGTGCATCATGGTGTCCAGCCCCAGTGATGCGGGAGGAGTGAGGGCAAACCACAGCGGGCAGTGTGTTGTCTCCTTGGAGGCGAACACATCCACTTCCACTTTTCCGAACCTCCTCCATATGGACTCCACCACTTGTGAATGGAGCCTCCAACCCCCGGGCCTCAGCCCCTGCCTCGACAGGATGTCTGCCCCTACATTCCGGCTGCCCGGAATGTGCATTGCACTCACTGACAAATCTTTCTCTCTGCCCAGAGAAGGATTAGTTGTGCCTGCCTGAACAGGGGGCGTGAACGTAACCATCCCTGGTGTTTGATATACAGTATGAGACCACCGCTGTGTTGTCTGACACAACTAGCACATGGTGACCTCTCAACTGAGGAAGAAAGGATTTCAGTGCTAGGAATACGGCCCACATCTCTAGGTGATTTATATGCCACTACCGTCTTGAGGTAAGGAGATGCCTCTAGAGTGTGACCCGAGGCTGGAAACTGCGGGCACCTCCAAATGCTCAGAGCACATAGGCATCGCCGTGTGACACTGATTACTCTCAGAGGTTTCATCCTTGGATGAAACCCCCGACTTTTCAGCCACCACTGAAACTGTCTCATGTGCAATATGTCCAAAGGTATGACGTTGGCTGCAGCTGCCATAAGGCCCAACAGTCTCTCATAGAGACTGGAGGGGATGCCCAGACCTAGCTTTATCTTGCTCAAGTTGATAGGATCGATCCTACACGTGTTGGGGATAGAAACGCCTTCATCATAGTAGAATCCCATAAAACTCCTAGAAAAGTTGTCCTCTGCACTGGAGAAAGCATACTTTTCTTGAGGTTCAACCTATGCCCCAAGCTCCTCATGTGGGCGAGAACAACATCTCGATGTTGAACCGCCTGTTCCCTGGATCGTGCAAGAATTAACCAGTCGTCCAGGTAGTTCAGTACATGGATGCCCTGGAGTCGCAAGGGAGCCAGAGCAGCATCCATGCACTTTGTGAAGGTGCGAGGGGATAAAGCTAGCCCGAAGGGAAGAACCCGAAATTGGTATGTGTTGTCTCCAAACGCAAACCTCAGGAACTTCCTGTGACTGGGCAATATTCCGATATGGAAATATGCATCTTTCAGATCTATTGTCACAAACCAGTCCTCGGACTGAATCTGTGGCACGATAAGTTTGAGCATCAGCATCTTGAACCAATAAGTCCAAAGAGTACGGTTCAGATGACGCAGATCTAAAATTGGCCTCATACTCCCATCTTTTTTGCGGACCAAGAAATAACGACTGTAAAAACCTCCCTCCCTTAGGGAACGGGGTACAAGTTCTATGGCCCCTTTGTCCAAAAAGGACACTAGAGCATCGAAGTATTGTAGGGTTTAGGTCAGGGAAGTATTCGTTCAAAAGGTGGCTCACATGCTTTGGCTTATTATCCTGCTGAAAATCTACTTCTGTCAATGAGCACATGATGCTATCACTGAACACAACACCACTGTAGGAAGAGCAGCTTCAGTCACCTCCATGCTTTATAGTGCTTCATGGTACACTCTCAGACAGAAAGCGTTAGTTATCCAATTCTGAACTCACCTCAAAGTGAATGTTTGTTGCTTTGAGCTTGTGATTGTGACAGCGGAGAGAGAGAGGTTTGGTTTGTATGGTCCATATCACTAACTGGTCTGGACAGGTCTAGGTCAAAGGTCATCAGCAATTATAATTATCTTGGCAGGTCAAAGGTCATCATCAATTATAATTATGTTGAGAGTTGTATAGCAAAGGTAATATTACATACATTCTGCACATATGGTCTGCACTTAGGTCAATCAATCATAATTATGTTGAGAGATACACCAAAGATTATATTACATATGGTCTACACTTATGTCATCATCTTAACAGTTGTTGTTAAAGGTCATCACCAACCGTCATTTTCTTAACAGGTGAAGGTTAAAAATGGATAATGGTTTATATAATAAAGGTTTGTTGTAATCTGTTGTGTTCCCACACACACACATACATACATATGGCTAATGAAAAAATAAGTAAATGATTAATAATGAATTTCCATACACATCCAACCAAAAATATGACACATACACACACACGCACGCGCGCACACACACACACACACACACACACACACACACACACAGATACACACATGTTCTTTCATATAGAATGTATTCAGACATAGTGTGGTCATGTGCATTCCACACACACACACACACACACACACACACACACACACATAAGGCTGATGAAAAAAATAAGTAAAATCATTAATAATGAATTTCCATACACATCCAACCAAAAATATGACACATGCACACACACACACACACAATGTTCTTTCACATAGATCAATACATTCATGTGCATTCCACACACACACACACACACACACACACACACACACACACACACACACACACACACACACACATTCTAAAAACAAATGTTTAGTCTCAACAAAAACTTCTAATTAAATTAATTTCAATAAACGAACTACACTGAGTTAGAGAAATGACCTTTTCCTCTACAATCAAATGTATTTTCAATTAACACTTAATTAATAATTTGTATAATAAACACAAGTTTTTAAGTTGATTACTCAAAAAATTAAGTTGTTCCAACTAGTTTTTTCACATAATTTAAGGAATTTAAGTGTTATGTACTTCATTACCATAATTATGAACACAAGTTTTTAAGTTGAAAATTATTTTAAAAATTACGTTGCTCCAATTAGATTTTCTCCAGTAGAATGCAGCCTTTTAAACCAGGAAAAATGACTAACTTTAAGTTGTATAACAATAGTAACTAAAATCCAGTATAATTTACAATACAAATATCATACCTAACATCTCTGTAGGTTTTATAGACATGAAAGCACTGAATGAATTGAGCCATACAGGCAAAAAAAGAAATATGTGTCTACTACTTTTATCCCTCTCATAGAACTATCCACAGTCCAAAGGCTGCTAATTCTGCTCAAAGCGCAAACTTACTACAATGGAGCCAGAAGGCTATATGTGTGAATGACAAAAGATTTTGTCAATACATGAAATTAGATTACACAATGTAGTTACACGAATAAGTGGAAACGTAATTATGCTTTTCCTTTCTATGGCACAAATGAAAAGCCCTCTCTAGATGAACAGATCTGTCAAATGAAACTTTATCATTCTTTTCCACTGCTACAGTAAAACTAAAGAGTACATTTTCAAATTAAACTGCTAAATATGACTAGCATTAGCTACGTGTAGTAGTGTAAAATGGTCCATCAACTGTATTAGCAGGTGTAGCCTATACACGAGTCCACTATTGGTCATATCACAATTGAGAATATTCCCAAATTTATTGCTTTATTAGAATTTATTTATAATGGAAATTATACTCACATTGTAATGTCCTTTGTATAGTATTTGTTCAGTCTACATGTCCTCTAACACAGTCTTAACTGTGTGAATTTGTCCAGGAATGTTAAATGTGTACGGACTTGACATTAGTGACTTGAAGTTATCACGCCAATTTCATTAAGTTACTACTTTCTTCTAGAACTCAATTAATAGATCTTGTATGGTAGCACAACTTGTATTGTTCTTTGCTTGATAGATCGCTTTGTTGTATACTCTCATTTGTAAGTCGCTTTGGTTAAAGCAACTGTTAAATGAATAAATGGAAATGTAAATGTACTACAACTTATATTTTGTTTTAAATCAATTAATGCAGAAATTTCAGTTTCAATTACACACAATATTAAGTTGATGTAATTATCAACATTATTATGTCAACACAACTCATCAAACAACTCATGCGTTGTGATTATTTCTGACGACGAGTTTCCTGAGACAACCACTCTGTGTCCTTTCACACACACACACACACACACACACACACACACACACACACACACACACACACACACATACATGCATCTTCCCTGTCTACCACTCCTGAGCCAGGTAAAAGGTCATTGTTGTGTCTTTGTGTTAGACTACAACTTGAGAAAGATAAAGGAGACACTCGGAGGTAAAGTTAACTCGTGTATTAACCAGAGCAAGAGCAAGCAACATATCAATGCGCATGGCTAATTACCAATCAGAAATCAATAGGAGTGATTCCACTTAAAGAAATACATCCACTCTATACACTACACTCCTCCCCTTTTAGATGTATGCAACGCACATGAATAGAAAACAAAACATTATAATTTGCTCTCAGCAAATCTTGTTTTTTAACAGTCTATGACTATAACTATAACAGTCTATGATACAAACTATAACTACTACGACTGTAACTATAAAACCAAGTCAGTCCTTTACAGATTCAGTCTTTTGGGTGGCGCCCTGTTCCTTTCAGGGTAGCGCCTCTGTATCCGTGGAGTAAAATGAGGGTTCTTTTCAAGGGAGACTGTTTCTGTTGCAGGTGTCATACATTTGTTAGTGTCATGATCAGAATCAAGTGATAAGTCTGGTGGACACACTGTTTCTGGTTTATTGAATGCAGAGTGTTCAGGGGTGTTCTTTGGCTGAACATCCAGTATTTGATCAACATGACGTCTCCATGTATGAGCTCCAACGTCCACTTCATACATCAGTGGTCCAGCTCTTGTGGCTATCCACCCAGGTGTCCACTTGTTCTCTCGATAATCACGAGCTAAAACTTACTATCCAACACCAAAACTCCTTGCTGCTTTACTTGTCAACTTGCTGAACTGTTTATTATGCACTTCCTGCCACAAGTTAGGTTTTAGAAGGTCAAAGCGAGATCTCAGTTGTCTGTTCATGAACAGCAGTGCAGGCGTCTGGTTTGTTGTTGCATGCGCAGAGTTCTGGTATACAAAAGGAAGTTGTCAACCTTATGTTGCAGAGGAATGTCCTCTTTCTCCATGGCTTTAATGGACTTTTTGAATGTTTGGACAAACCGTTCAGCTAACCCATTTGTAGCTGGGTGGTGTGGTGCTGACTTGAAGTGTTTAATGCCATTTCTCTTCATGAAAAGTCTAAAGTCTGAAGTATACTGAAGTCTGAAGTATACTGTAGTCCCTTGTCACTCACAATTTGCTCAGGTAGGCCGTTTCTGGAGAAGATGCTCCTCAAAACAGAAATAGTCTTTTCTGAGGTGGTAGATTTCATTGGTATGACCTCAGGCCACTTTGAATGAACGTCCACGGCAATTAGAAACATGGAATTCATGAATTGCCCAGCAATATGTCAATATGAAGCGCTTTGCCATGGTGCAGATGGCCACTCCCACGGATGTAAGGGTGCCTGAGAAGGTACATTTTGAATGTTATGACATGCTCAACAGGATTTTGTGAGATCCTCGATCTGTCTATCTATTCCCGGCCACCACACGTAGCTACGAGTGAGGCTTTTCATCTTGACTGTACCCAGGTGACCCTCATGTAGGTTCTCCAACTATAACACAAGAGCCACACATCAGAGTCCCTTGGCACACAGACAGTTGCTCATGTCTCACTGAAAACTCTGGGAACATAACATTTCCATGAGCTGGCCAACCCTGTATGGTGATGTCATCCACTTTTGACAGTGTCGGGTCATTCCGCGTTGCTTTTCGTATCTCTGCGTTTGTTACCAGCAGCTGGTCCACCAGTGCTGTGTGGAACACTTCCTCAGGATTCTGAGTGGAAGGCTTTTCTTCCTCAGTTGTAGACAGTGGAAGCCATGACAAAGCATCAGCGTTACTGTGCATGTTGGTACCTTTAAACTCTATGTCGTAAGAATGGGCTCCCAAGAAAAGTGCCCAACATTGTAACCATGTGGCTGACATCACCGGAATTCCCTTCCTGGGGTTGAAGATGGACACAAGAGGCGGGTGGTCTGTCACTAAGATTAACTTTTGGCCATAAAGGTAGTGATGGAACTTCTTTATGCTCCATACTAGACTAAGGGCCTCTCGATCGATAATTGCATAATTGCGTTCTGCACTTGTCAGTGATCTTGAAGCGAATGCAATCGGATGCTCAGATCCATAGTGTGCGATAAAATCGCACCAATGCCATATGGAGATGCATCACATGCCAGTCTGATGGGTCATGATGGGTCATAGTGGGTAAGGAGTTCATCTGAGGTTATCAGTCTTTTTGTCTCTTTCAATGCTTTCTCGCATTTTTCTGCCCAATACCATTTTGTTGCTGTCTGTAACAGTGCATTAAGTGGGTGCAGCACTGTAGCAAGATTTGGGAGAAATTTGTGATAATAGTTTACAAGGCCCAAATATGATCTAAGTTGTGACACATTTTCCAGTCTAGGTGCCTGCAGCACAGCTTCAACTTTCTCCTGTGATTTGTGTAAGCCATGTTTGTCAATGACATGTCCACAATATGAGATTTCACTCTTGAAAAACTCACATTTCTCTGTCTTTGCCCATAGACCATACTCGTTTAGCCTGGTAAGCACTTTGCTGAGGTTTTGAGATGTTCTTCATCATTCTTGTCTGTCACAATTATGTCGTTAAGATAACACTGTGTCCCTGGTATATCTTGAAGAACCTGATCCATTGCTCTTTGCCAAATGGCTGGAGCCGATGCCACACCGAACACAAGACGATTGTACTGATACAGTCCCTTATGAGTGTTGATGGTTAGGTACTTCCTGCTAGACTCCTCAACTTCCATTTGGAGATATGCCTGTGACAAGTCAACCTTTGAAAACTTCTCCCCTCCTGCCAGAGATGAGAAAATATCTTCAATTCGTGGCAGGGGGTACTGCACAGTGTGCAGTACAGGGTTAATGCTCACTTTGAAGTCCCCGCATATGCGAACACCTCCACCTTTCCCTTTCTTGATTATCGGCATGATGGGTGTAGCCCAATCACTCCAGTCAACCTTGGAGAGAATGGAAGATGCCTCCAAGCTTTGAAGTTCAGCATCTACTTTAGGACGTAATGCATAGGGCACTGGATGTGCTTTATGAAATCTAGCTGTCGCTGTTTCATTTAATTCTATTTTCGGCTTCATTCCTTTAAGTTTACCAATGCCATTTTCAAGCACTTTTGCATTAGCAGTTAGGAGGTGTGACAATCTTTGGTTAGAGCTACAGTGTGTGCTGTTAAGACCTGTTGATGATATGTTGAGGGCTTTGATAGTATGCCAGTCAAGCTGGATTTTTCTCAACCATTCCCATCCAAAAAAGAGCTGGCCCTCCACTTTTCAACACATAAAGCTCCAGCTGCTGTGTTTTGCCACCATATCTACCCTCAGTTTGCCTTTAGGAGACACCTTTTTGCCTGTGTAAATTTTTAATATGACTGAGTTCTTTACTAATGGCAGCTTGAAAAACAGTCTGTTGTAGACAACAGACTTCAGAAATTACAGACAAAGCTGAGCCTGTGTCCAGCTCCATTTTTAGTTTTACACCAGACACATTTGTTGTTATCCATATCATTTTCCTGTCCGTTTCAGTCATGCTATACAGTTCTAGGCATGAGAGATCATCTTCGTCAGAGCCTGTGCCCTCTAATATGTTTTCACATCCAGACACTTTGTGCACTTGTTTAGTTTTGTAATTGAAACCTTTGTCTTTACCTGGTTTTCCTTCTTGGCCGTGCTTTTTGTCTGTTTTGCACAATCTTTCTATGTGGCCTTGTCTGTGACACTTTCTACAGACTTTTTCCTTGAACCAACAATCATTTGCATCATGAGAGGATTTACCACATCTATACCATTTCTGCCTTTTTGCACCACTTAGGGACATTTTGTGCATTTCATTTTCTACACTCTTCCTTTGTAGCTCCGACGCATCCTTGGCTGCTGTTTCCATTGAAATGGCAATGGCCAGTTCTTTTTCTAAGTCCAGGTCTTTTTCTGACAATAGCCACTTCTGTGTACTCGAACAATGCATGCCACATACCAGCCTGTCCGTTAATGTATCAGAAAGTCCCTCTTTGAAGTCAATATGCTATGAAAGTTTGTGTAGTTCTGCCATGCATTCAGAAATGCTCTCCTCCCTTGACTGGTTTCTTTCGTGAAATCTGAATCTTTCCGCTATCAGTAGTGCTTTGGGGTTCAAGTGACCTTGTAAGATGTCAACAGTTTGTTTGAATGTCTTGCTTGCTGGCTTTGGGGGTTACTAGGTTGCGTAAAAGATTGTATGTTTTAGTCCCCATGAGACTAATAAGTACAGAAACTTTCTTCTTTGCATCCACATCGTTCGCTTCACAACAGAGTTCAACCCTTTCAATATACACCTCCCACTCTTCATTAGCACTGTCGAACTCCTCTATTTTCCTGATGAAGGCCATTGTGGTATTTCCACTTTAGCTTTTTAGCATCTTTTACTGTATGCCATGCACAGTTAACGTTACCCACGCAACCCTTTTGCTAGCAGTGACTGCCTGCTGTGATTCACTATTCCTCTCCTCTTTTCCTCCAGAGACCATCTGGCATCTCATAACCCTGAATCCAGCGATATTCAGGTTCGTAATTCACTTGTCGCCAATTTGTTGTGACTTTGTGTTAGACTACACCTTGAGAAAGATAAAGGAGACACTTAAAGTTAGTAAAGTTAACTCGTGTATTACCCAGAGCAAGATCAAGCAACATATCAATGCGCATGGCTAAATACCAATCAGAAATCAATGCTAAGGGGAGTGATTCTACTTAAAGAAATAGATCCACTCTAGACACTACAGTCATCACCAACCGTCATTATCTTAACAGGTATAGGTCATATCGGTGGTCCTTCACATAGATTCGTATGTTCATTGTGCATTCCACAAGTACACACATGCATATGTAAGAAAAAGTGTATCAAATGGTTATTATTGGTTATACCCTGACTTTTGCTCCAAGAAAAAAACAACCAAGATGTTAGTTTGACAATTTCTTCATGAAGATATTGTAAAGACGTTCTTGTTTAACCCTGAGCAGGGCATCAACAACTCAGAAGATCGTCTCTTAAGTCAAAGGGTTCTTTAGGAGGTAGGAAAAACATTTAAAGATGATGTTTTAAAAGAAACGGGTGTTTCGTCCATAATGGCAAAAAAGAAAAATGGTTGTACTCCAATGTGAAATAAATCGCTGGAGACACACTGAGTACATTTCTGTTCCACAGTTTATAAGGATCCCCACTATTCATGTAATATGAAAAATGTACACACCCTCCATGACTACATTACGTGAGGTTTAAACATTTTTATTTTGTGATGGCAGCAAGACAAAACTCTTGTACATTTGGTATCTGGTGATTTTAGAATGAGGCCCCGACTGCCAAATATATTTAAAAAAGTAAAAATGAATAATTTCCCTCTGTCACGATTCCCCCTTTGAAGCAGCGTGCTCGAAGCGCGAATGCGCGAGCACCTGCCTTTCCGCTGTTGACCGTAGGGACATCGGGACATGTGGGTTTTGTTTGTTTGTCATGTCTCCTCCCTGTTCCGTCATTGGCTGGGAAGTCACGTGTGTCCGGATTACCCTCAGCTGTTAGCAGTTGCGAGGGTAATCATGTCCGCATATATACCGCGCGCTTCCCAGCACACAACGCGGAAGATTAAGTAAGAAAGTAAGAAGTAAGAAGTACGAAGTAAGAAATACGAAGTACGAAGTACGAAGTGAATGTTTAGCGTTAGTGTAATTCGTGTCATAGTCATAGTCAGTTCGTGCTGGATATCCGCTTCCAGTTACTCGTCTTAGTTCGTGTCTTGTTTTGTATAACGACCTAGATTCCTGCCTTGCCCAGTGTATGTCTGTTTGCCAATCGCCTGACCTCTTGCCTGTTTATGAATTACGTCTTGGATCACGTTTTGGATTTGTCTGCCTGTCAGTCTCTTTAAATAAACAACTCTGTTATCCTGCACTTGCATCCGCTGTATCTCTGCTTCGTCACGATGTGTGACACCCTCACAAACTTCTTCAGACAATCATTGTCAGACCATTTTTCACATGGGTGATAGGTGTTTGATAACTTTTTTGCTTCAATATAAATAAATAAATAAAAACTGTATTGTGTGTTTACTACGGTTGCCTTTCTTTAATGTTGTATTTTGTTTGATTAGTATGAGATATACACATAAACAGAAGATATCACGATGGGGCAAATATGTTTTGTATTATTCTTTGATTCATCTCATAATGGTCAGCATGGGCGGGATTCTGGGAATAGTCGGTGAGGGTTGAGGGATTGTGTTAAATTGATTTGTATGAAAAAAACAATAAAATTAACTTTGAAAGAAAGAAAAGCAATTTAAAGAAACTGATGATGTGAACCATAGAAGTGGGCATGGCCGAATAATGTGCCCCTTTCACAGCGAGCTTGAACGCATCACATGACACACTGTAGCTTTGTACATACAGGTCAGTTTAGGAGCATGATCTGTTCAGACTAATATCAGATATAGGCCACATATAGTTTCACATAACAACAAAAAAATGGGATTTGGTCAGTAAATCTGATTTGGGCTACTGTTGCCTGGAGTGTGAATGAAGCCTAAGAGTACTATCAAGAAAATTGTGTGAAGCCCATTTGTTTTCAAAGAACAGAATAGAAGCCTTTATTTATCAGATATACATTACAGTACAGTCAAATTCATTCTTTGCATATGCCAGCCTGTTAGGAAGTTGCGGTCAGAGCACAGGGTCAGCCAACCTTTTAATCAGTAACCCAGAGCCTTAACCACTAAGCCATCATTGGCATTAATTAAAAAATATGAAAAATGAAGGAAGCCAGCCAACACAAACACATGAATTAGAACAAATATAACTAGTCATTCAATTATAACCAAAGAAATGCAGAAGAAGAAGGTTGTGCATATGAGTGAAAGGATGTTTAAAGACCAGTATGGATGAAATCTGGCTTTTAAATTGGTCCTATTTTGCCACAAAGCTTTTTCAACACATCTAGCACTTTGGCCACTTTGTGATTCCTGCTGGTTTGCATGATCACCTGGGTACAGTATAGATCTTTTTTTTCTCTGCCATTTTCATGTGAAGCCAATTTCTTTTCACCTCACTTAATTCACACCTATTTCACTTTTTCTGTAATTTCAGGTGCTGGTACACTACTAAATATGTTTTATTGGCATAGACGTGAGTCAAAATAACTGCCTTTCTGCCTCTTCTGTCATGTTTTCATTTCGTTTCCAGCCTTCTGTGTGCTTGATCTTTTGGGAATGTGCTTTGCAGTTTATAGGTATGTGTGTATGAATTAAATCAGCCTTTCCAAAACTTTTGTAAATGTGGTGGAATTTTTTGTTCATTCTTTGTTGTTTTTACACACGACTTTACTAAAATATTGATAAATGAGGCCTATTATAAGAACTTTAAAGCTCAGTGAATTAAACGAGCACAGTAATGTGCTCCTACAGGAGGAAGCAGGAGAGATTCAGCAGGGGGGATATTCTGCACATTTCTACACATATTCTGCACATTAATCACTGATTCTTACATCACATAGTCCATGAATTCTACCTGATCATGAATAAAATGGTTAGTTAATGCTTATGATAAGGAAAGCAATAAGAATATTGTCTATATACAAGTTATGCATTTTAAAGTGAGTAAATAATTATTTCACCTTCATCATCCCTCCAATAGTGAACTACGTCTTATTACATTTAGTGAGTAAACATACTACTCAACAAAAATGACTAATGCACTACAGAATTACTGTATTTGAGACACAGCTATAGACTTAGAGACCTCCTTTTTCTATTGCAGTATTAGTTTATTTCTCCTCGTGAAACACCTCTCCATCTGATTGTACTCTCCATTTCACCTTGATGCCCTCTACCATTCCATTATCCTCCAGGTTCTGCTTGATCTGAAAAACAAAATAATACTTTTATTACTAAATAATGCCAGATAGAGGCACTAATCTCTGAAAGAAATCTCTGTGAATGCTGTAAAAAAAAATTCTACATAAATGGAAGACAACAGTCAGATTCTTATTACAATACAGTGTGTATGTGGCAGAGCTTGATTAAGACTCAGGTTCTGGCTGCAGTAATGAGGAGGGGAATGTACATTTTTAGTGTGGTCTTGTGGAGGATGAGACCCACCTTCTCCAAGATGGCCACATTTACTGCAGGATCATTCAAATCCTGACTGGACTGGATCTTCATCTTTATGATTTGTTGCTTTGAGCTTACTGGATGTTGAAATGTAAACATGTACAAACACACAATTACACTTATATTCTAAAAACAGTTTAAATTTTACTGAATATAAGTAATATTTAACATACCTGAGTAACAGAATAAAGGCAAACTGTCTGTGCGCTTTGCATCAGAGGCCTCACCCATACACATAACCACAATTTAGTAGAGAAGTTGGAAGTTGGAATGTCTTTTATCATTCCAAACCATGTAATTCCGGGGACTAGCGCCTCTGACACTGAGTTTTCTGTTTCATCTCTTGCACTGGCCAGATCTGTGTAATACTTTCTGCAGTAAGCCTGAGCTTCGGGCCAATGGGGGAGCTCTACTTTTCGTAATTTTTGGCTGTTTTGCTGAATTCAGCCCTGTTATTTAAAAGGTATGTCTTTGAATATAAATTTATACATGCCACGGACATTCCTGAAAGCATGTAGTAAGGATTCAGCAGGTAGGCAGGTGGAGAGGATGGCCCTACATGGACGGCCTAAAGATCAATGAGATTACTGAGGATGGTACCACTTAAAAACCATAAGGAAGACTTTGGACTACTATTGATATGACCAGTTTTGCACTCAAGTCTCCATGAGTGAACAGCTGATTACTTCAACAAAACTGACTTCATGTGAAAACTGTAATGAACTTCCTGTTTAGTTGGATAGATGAGTTCTGCTCACACAAACACAAACAGAAATTGAATTTAAATAATTTGAACAAATACGTACATTTGAAAGCCCATTCAGCCCGAAAACCTTGTTGAGTCACGCTGCCGTCAGTAGAGAAAACGACAGTCATGTATCTGGTGCTGGAGTTGAAGGTAGCTCTCTGATTTCCAGTCACAGAACCCAAAAGTGAATGCTGAGTAGTCGGGCCGTCGTACATGTGAATAAAGTCACAGCATGACTCCAAACTGAAAAAAGTGTAATGAAACTAGCCTTACAGACTAACCACAAACAAATATTCTTAAATTATAAAGATCCAAACAATGTCAGGTATGATTTATCACGGGTGAGAAAAAGGAAGGTGATTTCTTACTCGACGAACATGAAGTTTAACGAAACCACCTGCAGTTCTCCAGCCATCAGGCTCCATTTGCAGTTTGCATAATCGGGATAATTATTGGGATAACTGGGGCTGAAAAATTCCCCTCGTGACTGATTCAGAGTTCCACCACACGGAGCTCCACCTGAAAAACACCATGCTTCTGTTCCCAGAGAAGGGAACGAGACGTTGCGTTTAGCATAACACTGTGGGAGAGCCCTTGCATGCATGACCAGTATCTGAAGCTTGTGTAAAATCATGCCTCTACTTATAGGCCTGCCCTGATCAGGTAACGTGGCAATTAAGCACGTCGCATGATATATATATATATATATATGGCACCTGTGAACCACACCGCCAGCCTTATTATCTGAAGCGAAGACGCGATTCACAGGCCCTTTCAAAGGGAACTTCGATGTTGCGTTTAGCATTACACTATGGGAACCCACTCCATCATACCGAGGGTACGGCCTGTTAAAAAAGACCCAAGCCTGAGGGTCTCTGCAAGACACTCGAGTCTGGGGTGGAATGAATATCCAGGCTGTAATAACGAATTAATGTGTGTGGTGTAGACCATCCTGCAGCAGCACACACATTCTGTAAGGATACCCCTTTGGACAAAGCCTTCAAGGTGACCTCCCTAGTGGAATGAGCCCTTATGCCCATAGGCATGGCGAGACCGCGTGCCTCGTAAGCCATAGAGATTGCTTCCATTATCCAATTAGAGATGCGCTGCTTTGACACAGCAGAGCTTGTAGATATCCTACTCGCTTGAGAGATGTCAGGCCCATCTGCACGGCCTGCATATTGGCCTCAGCCGCCTGATACCGCACATAAACCTTGAAGTTAGAGGATGTTGCCCCGACAGAGTCTTCATAAACAGGGGCGTGGCTGGCCAAAATGGCGGCCATGTAAACCCTGATTGTAGAAGGAGTCCACCCCACTGAGAATCGTCCTTGTAAGAACTCCAGGACTGTAGCTAGTGCACAGTTCACTGGGTCTAGCTGGCGTTCCTCACGCCACAAGACAAAAAGCCGCCACTTGAGCGGATACAATTTCCTTGTGGATGGTGCTCTACGGATCAACATGGTCTCTACAACCTCAGTTGTGAGACCAGAATGTATGAGCTGGTGCCACTCAGGGGCCAGACGCACAGTTTCCATAGTTCCAGCCGAGGGTGATAAATCAGCCATCCGGCATGAGACAGTAGATGCCTGCAGACGGGAAATTCCCAATTAGTGCCATCTAGCATGAATATTATCTCTGGGAACCATATTCGAGCTGGCCAATAAGGTGCTACTAGCAGCAGACGTAGACTGTCTTGGTGAACTCTCACTAGAACTTGTGGGAGCAGAGCAATCGGTGGAAAAGTGTACAGATGTGCACCATGGCATCCAGCTCTACTTATGTAGAAGGAGTGAGGGCGAAACACAGCGGGCAGTCCCGCTTGTCCAAACCTCTGACATATGTACTCCACCACTTGTGGATGGGGCCACCAATACCTGGGCCTCAGCCCCTGCCTCAACAGGATGTCTGCCCCTACATTCCAGTTGCCCAGAATGTGCATTGCACTCACTGCCAAAACTTTCCCTCTGCCAAGAGAAGAATTAGTTGCACCTGCCTGAATAGGGGGCGCGGACATAATCCTCGTTGGTGGTCAATATATGAGACCACCGTTGTGTTGTCTGTAAACACATGAAGACCTCTCAATTGACATTGGCTGCTGCTACAGCTGGAAGCTCCAATAGTCTCCAATAGAGACTGGAGGGAATGCCAAGATTCAGCTTTATCTTGCTAAATGTTGATAGGATGGACCCTACACAAACAACCGACATGCAGTCTCTCTGAAGATAATAAGGCTGATGGCACGGTTCACATGTGCCATATATATATATATATATATATATATATATATATATATATATATATATATATATATATATATATATATATATATATATATATATATATATATATATATATATATATATATATATCATGCAATGAGCTTAATTGCCACATAACCTGATCATGGCAGGTTCATAGGCATGATTTTACACAAGCTTCAGAAGCTGTTTGCGTGTAAAGGTGCTCCTCATAGTGTTATGCTACATGCAATGTGGAGTTCCCTTTGAAACGGAACAATAAGTTAATATCTCTGAACAGTTAGTTTCTTGTTTCAGTATCATTTCAGAAGTTTAAGCAAATTGCACATGTTTTGGCACATGTGTACAAAAGAGTAAGCACAATTGTCTAGAATTTGCATAATAACTAAATGCATATGGCTTGCTGATCAAAGCTGATGAATTGATTCTCAGTGAAATCGTGATATTCTTCACAGCTTCTGAACAGTCTTTCATCATGTGAGCCATCACATGCAAAATGATCCATTCAATTATCAAAATCTGTCAGACATACATGTATATTCCATAAATATCTATAACATGGAAGATTTTACAGAACTATTGCAGGTTTCTTCATTGTTGTTTTGTACTTCTTTTTTTTTTGCATGGATGTAATTTGTGACAATTTTCTGTTCATTATATATGTATATATATATACACACACACACACACACACATGACTTTACATGTAAGAAATGTGTAAAAATGGACATACAAATGTGATTTTTTTTGTTTTTATTGACTTTTCCCACTAGACTTTTACCTACTTTTGAAATCTATATCTAAAAAGCTCAGTGTAATATACAATAGCATTCAGTTAGACAAAACTGACATTCTTGTATATTAAGCATGTCAACAAAAAAGTAGAGCAAAAATTTTATATGCATATAATAAACTGTATGGCTCACACAGTGACAAAAAACTTTTCATTTTGGTGACATTGGCCAATTTACTGACACAGTAACTAGGTTTTGATGCATGAATTAAATGTTTTGGGTAAGTACTACATTTTGCAGACATGCAATAGAGTTGTGATGTCCCATTAAAAAAAAATAACAGTGACAATTGCACTTACAGTTTAGAGAATGTTAATGATCCAAAGTGATTAAGAAAAAATGTAAAATTTTTGTTGTTTAAGGTGTCCTAAACTAGAAGTAGTAGGACTACTAGTTCCGGAGGATGAAGTGTGCATCCGTTCTGTAAATCAGGTGAAGCCATCACTTTAACACACACAGCAGCTCACCTACAAGATTTTTTTTCATATGGAAAGTTGCTGCTTCATGCATGCACATACACACACACACGCACACGCACACACATGCACAGACAAACTTCACTCACCTGTGAAAAACAGGAGTATGAACAGATGCTGCTTCATCGTTGATGTTGGTAAACTCTAAGAAATAAGAAATAAAATAGAAGAAATAAATAAAATCCCTCAGCAGTCCCGATAAAAACTGTGACTACAGTGATATTCACAACCACAATATACTGTAACAACATATTAATAGTCTAAGAACTAAACTAGATATGTAAAGATTGTCATGACAAACTTTGATGTTGGCTTGAAAAAGTCAGTCTGAAAGTTTAAAATAATCATCAGAAAGCGATACAGATAGATAGGGTGCCAATACTTGTAGAGTTGGATAAATAGATAAGGTGCCAATCTTTGTAGAGCTAGATAGATAGCTAGGGTGCCAATACTTTTAGAGTTGATTAGATAGATAGGGTGCCAATGCTTGTAGAGATAATTAAATAGATAGAGAGATAGTTGAAGGTTACAGGTATGTTACAGGTATATTGACAGAGTGAGAGTGAGAGAAGAGCGGCTTCAGGCTGTGTGCACACAGGTGTATGTGAGTTTTGACTATAGGAGTTTCACATCATGAACATTTTGTACCAGGCTCAGAATATTCTGTCTGTAAGTAAGTGAATGGGAGGTTTTGAGATTTTTGAGGTTTTGAGATTGTCCGCTATGGGAAAACTATAAGTCTGATCAGTTAGAAAAAATAGAGCCCGATCAGTTTGAACAGCTTGAGGGACAGTGCTGAGTTTGGTGGATGTAGCTTGACAGCTCAAGGAGTTATAAAGGTCAGATTTTTTTTTATATACAGTGAGGGGAAAAAAGTATTTGTTCCCCTGCTGATTTTGTACGGTTGCCCACTGACAAAGAAATTATCAGTGTATAATTTTAATGGTAGGTTTATTTGAACAGTGAGAGACAGAATAACAACTAGAAAATCCAGAAAAACGCATGTAAAAAATGTTATAAATTGATTTGCATTTTAATGAGGGAAATAAGTATTTGACCCCTCTGCAAAACATGACTTAGTACTTGGTGGCAAAACCCTTGTTGGTAATCACAGAGGTCAGATGTTTCTTGTAGTTGGCCACCAGGTTTGCACACATCTCAGGAAGGATTTTGTCCCACTCCTCTTTGCAGATCTTCTCCAAGTCATTAAGGTTTCGAGGCTGATGTTTGGCAACTCGAACCTTCAGCTCCCGCCGCAGATTTTCTATAGGATTAAGGTCTGGAGACTGCCTAGGCCACTCCAGGACCTTAATGTGCTTCTTCTTGAACCACTCCTTTGTTGCCTTGGCCGTGTGTTTTGGGTGATTGTCATGTTGGAATACCCATCCACGACCCATTTTCAATGCCCTGGCTGAGGGAAGGAGGTTCTCACCCAAGATTTCACGGTACATGGCCCAGTCCATCATCCCTTTGATGCGGTGAAGTTGTCCTGTCCCCTTAGCAGAAAAACACCCCCAAAGCATAATGTTTCCACCTCCATGTTTGACGGTGGGGATGGTGTTCTTGGGGTCATAGGCAGCATTCCTCCTCCTCCAAACACGGCGAGTTGAGTTGATGCCAAAGAGCTCCATTTTGGTCTCATCTGAACACAACACTTTCACCCAGTTGTCCTCTGAGTCATTCAGATGTTCCGTGGGAAACTTCAGATGGGCATGTATATGTGCTCTCTTGAACAGGGGGACCTTGCGGGCGCTGCAGGATTTCAGTCCTTCACGGCGTAGTGTGTTACCAATTGTTTTCTTGGTCCCAGCTGCCTTGAGATCATTGACAAGATCCTCCCGTGTAGTTCTGGGCTGATTCCTCACTGTTCTCATGATCATTGCAACTCCACGAGGTGAGATCTTGCATGGAGCCCCAGGCCGAGGGAGATTGACAGTTCTTTTGTGTTTCTTCCATTTGCGAATAATCGCACCAACTGTTGTCACCTTCTCACCAAGCTGCTTGGCAATGGTCTTGTAGCCCATTCCAGACTTGTCTAGGTCCACAATCTTGTCCCTGACATCCTTGGAGAGCTCTTTGGTCTTGGCCATGGTGGAGAGTTTGGAATCTGATTGATTGATTGCTTCTGTGGACAGGTTTCTTTTATACAGGTAACAAGCTGAGATTGTTACCTCTCTGCTGCCCCCAGAATGCCAATCCGTGGGAATATGAGCTCCCAGGACTCCCAAGGAGCTGCTAACTGCCCTAGAACCCATCCTTGAGGGAGTTGACCAAAAGACAGAATAAAGGCCCCCTGCCTGCTACTTTTTAGTCAGCGGGGGCCTGCTATACCACTGGATGCCAGAGAGGAAAACGTGGACGTCCTGGTAATCACCAAGACCCAAACCCAAACACTGATGCAACTGGCCCATGCCCATCCACTCGGGGGGCCATCTGGGGGCCCGAAACACCAGGGAAAAACTAAAGAACTACTTTATCTGGCTGGGGATGGAGGCTGAGGTCCAGGACTTCTGTCACTGGTGCCCTCAGTGTCAGCGTACTGACCCCAGGAAGCCCCGCCGGCGCCCCTGATCCTGCTGCGCATCATAAGCATCCCCTTTGAAAGGATCAGCATGGACCTCGTAGGGCCGCTCCCCAAGTCCGCCCGGGGCCACGAGTATATACTCGTTATCTTGGACAACTCCACCCGGTACCCCGAGGTGGTGCCACTACGCAAAGCCAGCTCCTGCTATATTTCCAGAGAACTGGTACTCCTGTTCAGTTGTGTGGGGATCCCAAAGGACATTCTGACCGACCAAGGTACGCCTTTTGTGTCCAAACTAATGTCTGATCTGTGTTGGCTGTTGCAGGTGAAACACCTCAAGATGTCCATCTACCACCCGCAAACTGATGGACTTCTCGAAAGGTTACACCAGACGCTAAAGCAGATGTTACGCTGGGTGGTAGGTGAGGAAGCAAGGAACTGGGACCTCCTCCTTCCCGATATGCTCTTTGCCATTCGGGAGTGTCTCCAAGTGTCCACGGGCTTCACCCCCTTCGAGCTCCTCTCCAGGAAGAACAGAAAAGGGTGTACAATGTCCAGTGCAGGCTCGGGAGTTCCAACCTGGCGATCGAGTACTCCTACTGGTGCCCAGTAGCTCCTGCAAATTCCTGACCCGGTGGAAGGCCCGCACACAGTCCTCGAGCGGAAAATCACCGTGAACTAGCACCTGCAGCAGCCCAGTGAGTGGAGATAAAGGTCTACCATGTGAACCTGCTGAAGAATTGGATAGAACCGGCACCAGTAGTTTCGGTGTTCGTGGCCCTAGGCACACATCACGACAAGGGAACCTTGGTAGAATTGGGGTAAGATCTTACCCCCACACAAAGACAGGAGCTAACAGAGTTGGTGGACCAATTCACTGATGTGTTTTCTACCTCCCCAGGAAGGACGCACCTGGTCCACCACGAGATCAAGACCCGTCCGGGAGTAGTGGTAAGACAGCGGCCCTACCATATCCCAGAGGCACGTCGCAAGGCTATCGAGGAGGAGGTTGGCCAAATGCTGTGGGACCACATCATTGAGGAGTCCAACAGCCCCTTGGTCTAGCCCCATCGTCGTCGTGCCGAAGCCGGACAGAAGTATGTGGCTTTGCAGTGACTTCCGGAAGCTGAATCAGGTCTCCGAGTTCGATAGCTATCCCCTCCTCCGAGTGGACGACCTCGTGGAGTGACTGGGGAGGGCCTGGTTCATATCTATGTTGGACCTAATGAAAGGCTACTGGCAAGAGGCACTGGCACCGGATGCGAGACCGAAGACTGTCTTCAGCACAGCCACCGGTCACTGGCAGTACCGGGTTCTACCCTTCGGGCTATACGGAGCGCCCACAACATTCCAGCAGCTGATGGACATTGTCCCACGACCCCATCGTATATTCACGGCCGCCTACTTGGATGATGTGGTCATCCACTCCTCCACTTGGTCGGACCACCTATTCCACCTGGAGGAAGTTCTGAACGAACTCCGGAAGGCCGGGCTGACAGCCAACCCCAAGAAATGCCACTTAGGGCTGACTGGGGTACAGTACCTGGGCTATCGTATAAGCTGTCTGGGACCACTTCAGATGGATTTATCCATCCATCCATCCATCTTCTACCGCTTATTCCTTCTTCAGGGTTGCGGGGGAACCTGGAGCCAATCCCAGGGAGCATCGGGCACAAGGCGGGGTACACCCTGGACAGGGTCAGATGGAATGATCCTTAGATATATTCCAGGAAAAAAGAATTTGCCTCCATTCTGTACTGATCAAATCATAATACAACCATTGATTTAATACTGACTCAGATCATTACTTCATTTCATTTCAAATGTGTCATAATATATGCATCATGCCATGTTACCACATCAAGTGTACAATCAACATCTACTGTACACAGTTTTATTCAAAAATCTCTCAGAGTTGTTCAACTTGATTTGCTCACTGTCTGAACCCACAGAACTCAATCAGGCAACTGAATGCTTCAGTATTCTTCTACTTTCTAGATGATGCAACCCCAATTAAAAGAATAATAATTAGAGAGAGAAAAAGCGTACTATGATATTACCATCATACGCACCTTAAAACAGACTACTCAAAAAAGTTAGAACGTAAATGGCATCAAACTAAATCAGTAGTATTCAAAATTGCATGGAAAGGGAGTAAACAGTCTGTAGTGGCAATGATTTTATGAATTCTTTTCTAAGACAAAATTGAGAATGTTCTGAGTATTAAAGTTGGACAATTTGATAAATATTTATGTAGAAAACAATATAGTCACGTCAATAGAAAGATTAGAATCCTTTACTTCCACCCAAAAGATTGAAATAATTTCAGTAATTTCAAAATAACTTTTGTCCTAGATGCCTTTACTGCACGTTTCCTCAAACAATACCAGAGCCAATCAATTCTTTATTAAATATAATCAACTCATCCCTCATTTACCTTAATCCTTTAAACTAGCAGTTATTAAACCACTGATTGAAAAACCTGACTTTGTTTATAAGTCCATTATCAAACCTCCCGTTTATTTCCAGGATCTTATAAAAAGTTGTAGTTCAGCATTTAGGCTCATGCTTGCACAAGAATAACATTTGTGAAATCTTTCAGTCAGGATTTAGGCTCATCAGTACTGGGACAGAGCTGGTATAAGTGGTAAATGACATAAAAAGTTCCATAACATATTACATGACTAAACTATCTAACATCATTTACTAAGTGGTTCTGGTACTAAATTTTGTGCAATGGTTGATGTTTCTAAAGTCACAATAACCCTTCCAGGGTTAAAATGTCAGTATTTCCAGGCTCTAAAGAATACTGATATGCCTAACATGAGACATTATCCCACACATCAAGCTATACAAAATATTTACATTTACAAGTGGTGGGAAATCACTGAAGTATTGCAGAAGAGTTCTGATACATACCTGAAAGGTTATGGAGGTAAACACTCAGTGTTGCAGCTTTCTACATCTCACTGCTCTTTAAAGACTTTTTGCAACATCTGACCAATTGAGTTGCTGCTTGTTATTTTCATGTTTGATGACGTCTTTGTTTGCGCACTTTCCACAAAAATTTACATAGTCAAATCAGAGTGGATGGACTGACAGGTGACATGTGTTGAGGGATAGCCGCTGCACTTGGAGGGCAATTCTAACCCTGTAGAACCTGGAGAAGGCACCCAGTGATGGAGTGGTAGGCCTCTAAATAATACCCAGGAAGGGGAGACTTTCCTCATTGAGTGGCATATCACTAATGGCTTGCATCTTGGTGACAGAATATAGGAGCCAGTTGTGCAGTTAAATAGCATCTTTTTGCCTCTTGATGAGGTCTGAAATTAGTGATGCCCTGAGCCTCAAAAAGGTTGGGGGCTGACAGCAAAACTGACGTTTGTACCTCTGACACATTGTCATCAGGACTCACTGTATTCCCCACCAGAGATCTTCAACCTGACAGTGAGGGGCATTTTAAAAAATTGCACTTTCTTGCCCCCATAAAATCAAAATAAGACAAGTCTCAAAGCTGAAGTTTTTTGCATGTACACTATACTTACCAAGGTACTCCCTAAAAAATATAAGACTAAGACTGGAACCCTTCCCATCAACCCATAATCAAATGTCTAACATAAGACATTATCCCTCACATCAAGCTATACAAAATATTTACATTTACAAGTGATAGTAAATCACTGAAGTATTGCAGAAGAGTTTTGAAACACACCTGAAATTTTACGGAGGTAAACATTCAGTGTTGCAGCTTTTTACATCTTTTTACTTTCTGCAACATCTGACTAATTGAATTGCTGCTTGTCATTTTCATGTTTGATGACGTTTTTGTTTGCGTATTTTCCACAAAACTTTACATAATCAAATCAGAGTGGATGGACTGACAGGTGACATGTGTTGAGGAATAGCCGCTGCACTTGGAGGGCAATTCTAACCCTGTAGAACCTGCAGAAGGTCTGAAATTGGTGATGCCCTAAGCCCCAGAAAGGTTGGGGCTGACAGCAAAACTGTTAGTTGTACCTCTGACACAATGGCATCAGGACTCACTGGTCTGATGTAGTTGCTGCCTGTGTAGTAGTTTGGGGCTGTTTTTTGTTTAACAGTGGGAATTATTTAGCAAAAACCAGGAAACTCTTACACATTCTAACTTTTAGTTATACCTATGAAGAGTCCTTATTACTTTAAGCTAGGTTTTATCTGTCTTTCTTTCTCGTGTTTTCAATATAGTACAGGGTGAATTACATGTTCAAATGACTCTTTTATTTATTTATTTATTTATTTATTTATTTATTTATATATTCCATACTGTTCCAACTTGCTTGGAATCAGGGTTGTAGTAATGTACAGTAAACCAGAACCCATGGTAAAAGATTGACTAGAAATTATCAAAATAATGAATAAATACAGTCAAATATCCAATTAGCCAAGTAATAGTTTGTTATAAGGGTGGCATGGTGGGTTAGTGGTTAGTCTATTTGCCTTGCATCTCCAGGGTTGGGGGCTCAATTCCTGCCTCTGCCCTGTGTGCGCAGAGCTTGCATGTTTTTCCAGTGTTTCAGGGGTTTCCCCTGGGTACTACGGTTTCTTCCCACAGTCCCGACATGCGTTGTAGGCTGATCGGCATTTCCAAATTGTTTCAATGTGTGCAAGATTGTGCTCTGCGATGGACTGGCACTTTGTCCTGGGTGTTTCCTACCTTGTGCCCCAAGTCCCCTGGGATAGGCTCTCCAGGCTCCCTGCCACCCTGTCCATGATAAGCTGTACAGAAAATGGATGGATGAATGGATAATTTGTTATAAGTCAACAAAAGCATTGATATTCTATTTAAAAGATTTTCCATTAACATGATTTGACTTTCATAATTTTCAAATTAACACATTTCTGCTACATGAAATATAGTAAAGGTATAACAGAGTAATAACATAATAACACACAGAAAATCATGCATATGATTCTCTTAAACTTAATCTAGAAGCATACTGTATCTATGATTATTAATATAAGCATAATATAATAATAATAATAATAATAATAATAATAATAATAATAATAATAATAATGGTGTCTGGGTAGCATTCTTGACATAAAAGGTTCCCTTTCAAAGGAAACTCCACATTGGGTTTAGCATAACACTATGGGAGGGCCCCTCACGCACAACCTGCATTGTAAAATCATGTGGCAATTAAGCGTGTCGCGTGATATATATATATATATATATATATATATATATATATATATATATATATATATATATATATATATATATATATATATATATATGTATGGCACCTGTGAACCACGCCGTCAGCCTATATTATCTTCAGCGAGACTGCATGTCAGTTGTTTGTGTAAAGAGACAAAAAGAAGCTTCCTTTCCTCTCTATCTTTTCTCAAAATCTCTGGACTTTTCTATCCCTTTAAAAAAAAAAGAGAAGAAAAAAAGGAATGAGCGAGAGAGAAAAATATGAGTGAGAGAATTCAGGAAGTGTTTTACGCCTTGTTCCCATTTCATCACGGGGAGTAGTGTACATTTTCTGTGTGAAGTGTCTAGGGATGGAGCATGCCATGGCAGCACTCGAGAGGTCTGACTGCGTACTGTAATGCCTACATTAGGCAACTCCATTCACAACTCGCTCTCTTCTCGGAAGCCGAAGCGAGTTGGGTTTCAGAGGCTCGCGGATCTGGGCTGGCCACTAGCCGTCTCAGGTCCAGGGGATCTCTTATGGATCCGGAAGAGACAGGCACCGCTCTATTTCTTGCTCTGTCTTCCGGGTCCGGCTTTCTGCTGGATTTTGTAGCTTGCGTTGCGACTCCTCCTTCCACTATGGAAAGCAAAAAAGAAAAAAGAAAAAAAAACACACACACACACAAAAATAATAGTAATAATTCCTCTCTGACTCCGAGGAGCCAGGATGTACTAAAAACTGAGAGCAGCATATAAAGAGCTGCTTGAAGTGATTACTAAGGCTGGATGAGCTTTTTTCTCCCCAGTGAAAGTAAATCCCTCACACTGCAGAAAACATCTGAGAAGGGAACGAGACATTTCATTTAGCATAGCGCTATGGGAGCACCTTGTGTGCGTGACCGGTATCTGAAGCTTGTGTAAAATCATGCCTCTACTTATAGGCCTGCCATGATCAGGTGATGTGGCAATTAAGCGCCATATATATATATATATATATATATATATATATATATATATATATATATATATATGTACAGTGAGGGAAAAAAGTATTTGATCCCCTGCTGATTTTGTACGTTTGCCCACTGACAAAGAAATTATCAGTCTATAATTTTAATGGTAGTTGTATTTGAACAGTGAGAGACAGAATAACAACAAAAAAATCCAGAAAAACGCATGTCAAAAATGTTATAAATTGATTTGCATTTTAATGAGGGAAATAAGTATTTGACCCCTCTGCAAAACATGACTTAGTACTTGGTTTAAAAACCCTTGTTGGCAATCACAGAGGTCAGACGTTTCTTGTAGTTGGCCACCAGGTTTGCACACATCTCAGGAGGGATTTTGTCCCACTCCTCTTTGCAGATCTTCTCCAAATCATTAAGGTTTCGAGGCTGACGTTTGGCAACTCGAACCGTCAGCTCTCTCCACAGATTTTCTATGGGATTTAGGTCTGGAGACTGCCTAGGTCACTCCAGGACCTTAATGTGCTTCTTCTTGAGCCACTCCTTTGTTGCCTCGGCCGTGTGTTTTGGGTCATTGTCATGCTGGAATATCCATCCACGACCCATTTTCAATGCCCTGTCTGAGGGAAGGAGGTTTTCACCCAAGATTTGACAGTACATGGCCCTGTCCATCGTCCCTTTGAAGTTGTCCTGTCCCCTTAGCAGAAAAAAACCCCCAGAGCATAATGTTTCCACCTCCATGTTTGACGGTGAGGATGGTGTTCTTGGGGTCATAGGCAGCATTCCTCCTCCTCCAAACACGGCGAGTTGAGTTGATGCCAAAGAGCTCCATTTTGGTCTCATCTGACCTCAACACTTTCACCCAGTTGTCCTCTGAATCATTCAGATGTTCATTGGCAAACTTCAGACGGGCATGTATATGTGCTTTCTTGAACAGCGGACCTTGCGCGCGCTGCAGGATTTCAGTCCTTCACGGCGTAGTGTGTTACCAATTGTTTTCTTGGTGACTATGGTCCCAGCTGCCTTGAGATCATTGACAAGATCCTCCTGTGTAGTTCTGGGCTGATTCCTCACTGTTCTCATGATCAATGCAACTCCACGAGGTGAGATCTTGCATGGAGCCCCAGGCCGAGGGAGATTGACAGTTCTTTTGTGCTTCTTCCATTTGCGAATAATCGCACCAACTGTTGTCCCCTTCTCACCAAGCTGCTTGGCAATGGTCTTGTAGCCCATTCCACACTTGTGTAGGTCTACAGTCTTGTCCCTGACATCCTTGGAGAGCTCTTTGGTCTTGGCCATGGTGGAGAGTTTGGAATCTGATTGATTGATTGCTTCTGTGGACAGGTGTCTTTTATACAGGTAACAAACTGATATTAGGAGCACTCCCTTTAAGAGTGTGCTCCTAATCTCAGCTCGTTACCTGTATAAAAGACACCTGGGAGCCAGAAATCTTTCTGATTGAGAGGGGGTCAAATACTTTTTTCCCTCATTAAAATGCAAATTAATTTATAAAATTTTTGACATGCGTTTTTCTGGATTTGTTTGTTGTTATTCTGTCTATCACTGTTCAAATACAACTACCATTAAAATTATAGACTGATCATTTCTTTGTCAGTGGGCAAACGTACAAAATTAGCAGTTGATCAAATACTTTTTTCCCTCACTGTATGTATATATATATATATATATGTTACCTGTGAACCACGCCGCCAGCCTCTATTATAAGACACAATTCTTAGGCCTACCCTGGTATGACAGTGCTATGCAATGTCTCGTTCCCTTCTCAGCGAACAAGGTTTCATGCGTAACCGCGACGTTCCCTTTCAAAGGGGTCTTCGACGTTGCATTTAGCATAACAGTATGGGAATGGGAATACCCACTCAGTCATACCGAGGGTACGGCCTGTTCAAAAATACCTGAGCCCAAGGGTCACTGCAAGACACTCGAGCCTGGGGTGGAATGAATATCCAGGCTGTAATAACGAATGGATGTGTGTGATGTAGACCACCCTACAGCCGCACACACATCCTGCTAGGATACCCCTTCGACAAAGCCTTCGAGGAGGCGACTGCCCTAGTGGAATGAGCGCATATGCCCAGAGGCGTGGGGAGACCATGCGCCTCATAAGTCATAGAGATTCAAGGCAGGAAGTCAAGGCAGGAAGGGGAAAAAGAGAGAGCTTGTAGACCTCCCATTCACTTGAAGATGTCAGGGCCAGTAGAACAGCTACCTTTAGAGTCATAAGCTTCTTAGAGGCTGTCTGTCTGCTTCTTAGAAGCTGTCAGCTTCGGTTCCCCTGGCTGTCTGTGGGAGTTGGCAGGCTGCCATACTCACCTTCTGGGTCTCCCTCACACTAGTGCTGGCCCGGTAAGCTCGAGACAACAGGGAAGGAACTGGCTTTTTTGAATGCCGCCATATGTTGAGCTCACTCAGCAGGTCTGCTTGATAGGCCTGCAACAATGTTATTGTTTGCAGTGACCCACAAGCAAGACTACTACTGCATAGGCTTGCCCACCAATGTCATTGTGGCCTTACATGGTGGTTTGGATGGTAAAGCCAGCCCACCTAATTACCTGCCGTCGATGGAGAAAGGTAGCTCACAAACACCTCCTCCACCTTCAGCATAGGTAAATAGCCATGCTGTTCCTTCCCCACAATGGCTGACTAATCCAACATCGTGGGGTTATAAATATGGCTTATGCATGGTTTTTCCCCAGAAGCCTGATATTTTGTCATGCACTTCTGCGAGGGAAAGGGAAACGCCTGGGTTATGCATGTAACCCTGTTCCCTGAGAAGGGGATGAGATGTTGCCTAGCTTTGTCATATGCCTGTCATAGGCATTTGTCAATGTCACAACATTGCTCGCCTCCATCCCTTCATTAGCCTCAAAGACGCCGAAACACTGGTTCATGCATTTATATCCTCATGTCTTGACTATTGCAATGCATTCATCATTGGTTTGCCTGCTAATTCTATTGCTAGGCTGCAATATATTCAAAAGTCTGCACTAGAATTCTTACACATACCAAGCGCTCAGCCCACATTACTCCAATCCTGTCTGAGCTGCATTGGTTTCATTTTGAATTAAATATAAAATAATCCCGCTTAGATTGAAATCACTTCACAGTTTAGCACCTCACTATCTTAGTGAACTGCTCCTCCACTACAACTCGCTCACTCTGGTCCTCTGGGTCTGAACATCTCTCTCTCCCTAGATCTGGTCTGTCCACTTGGGTACTATCTGTTCTGTTTTTTTTATTTTATTTTTTGTGTTTGTCCATGATTGTTCATTGTTTATGTATTATTGTATTGTATTACTATTGTAAAGTGTCCTTGAGCTCTGGAAAGTCACTATAAAATTAAACATTATTATTATTATTATTATTATTATTATTATTATTATGGCATTCTCTCTCGGCTCCACGCTTCCTTTATTATGAAAAATCCCTATTTTTTTTATATCCATTACATCCACTCACCTCAGGATCATTTTTGAAGTGTGTTTGTACTTGTCCTGGGCTGCTCAGATTTCCCTCTTGTGGCTCTGATTTCACCCCTTTTTATCCTTGCTGCTGCTCACTGAAACACAGAACACTCATTAGCAAATTTTCCTTCCTCCACCCTCCATTCACAAACCAGCGTTCGACCATGCCCCCACTTCCACATACTCCCAATGCCCAACTGAGTCCAAGGAGATGTCCACCCTGCTGTCAACATCACCTCATGCCTGCCTCCACCCACCTGCCCACCAAAGAGAGGAAGTCCACCAAAGCCATTTGCATCCCCAGCCTGTTGCCCACCTCGAACTTAAATGGCTGGAGTGTCAGATACCAAAGAGCAAGTCACATGTTGGCATCCTTCATGTGGTTATAGCCTGAATCAACCAGCGTGTGGTATGTACCCCCATGTGTACCCCCTTGAAAATCACCGTTGTGCAGTACATCCCAGCTCAGGCAGGGACAGCCTGTGGTGCATCAAGAACCTGGACCAATGCCACCATCTCCATCACATGGCATTTGTCCTGGAAATGCCTGGGCTCCACTTAGTGCCAGCTCACAGCCCACGCCTTACTCCCCAACATGTGGCCCCAGAGTGACCATCCTGAGGGGCGTAAGAGACCGAGAGGGGAAATTGGTCCATGTTTCCATCGTGCAGGGACAAGGGGAGGGCAGAGAGAAAAGGGGGAAGAGCAAACATGACAGATAGCGGCAGGAGTTGGAAAAGGAGGGCTCACCTCTCCCAGGATACACTGGTCCTCTGCCAGCTAGACTGCCTTGTCTAATGTAGGGTATGGCAAAATGGGTCCAATACCATGGTCCCATTCCACTGTCCCCTGTAGTAGTCTGGCAATTAACTGTTCCAGCACCACTAGGTTGACTACATCCTTGCCGCTGCACTCCCCTGCCTGCAGCCACCTTTGACAGATTTCTTGGTGCTGCTCGGGGTTGTGACCAACCCATTGCAAAAGGGCCCCAATTATGGTCCTGGTACTCCAGTAGGTTTGTGACTGGAAGTTGTTGGGCCACATGCTGGGCTTCCCCTGACAGGAGTGGTAGCAGGAGGACTGCCCACTGTGACTCTGGCCAGTGACACACAACTGCTGCAGACTCAAAGAGCTCGACAAACACTTTTGGGTTGTCCTGTGGTCACATTTTCAAGTGTAATATGGGGTATGTCTGCAGCAGCCATCAGGGCTGCGGCTGGAGTGCCAACCACTTGGACCAGGATCTGTAGCACCTGCTGGTCCTTTGCTTGTCCTTTGTAAAGGGCCTGGAAGCAATGCTTCTGCTATGTACAAATCTCGAGGCAGGCCTGGTGTTGCATCTGGTGGATACCAGTGAGGGTCAGTGACAAAATCAGCAAGTGGCAAGGGCTCCATGACAGCAAATCTTCCTCAGAGTCCTGGGTTCCATCACCAGTGTTATACTTTCCTGGGTTGGGTCGAGAATGAGGAGATGGGAAGCAGACTTGGTTGTTTTATTTTACTTTTCACTTTTCAGTGATTTACTACACAGACACACACACACATGTATTTTAGGTTGCTTAGATTTAATATTTCCAGGCTTGGTGTCCTGTACTTCTGTGTAAAAACGCAATGACAAATTATCCCAGTGAAGTCAGCCAATCCATTTAGCCGAGTTTACAATTGTCAGTCAGAATCCACAACATGCCCCTGACCCACAGCATAAAGGTACCTGAGTCCATTTCTGTTTCTGTTACATGATTTTGCTTTTAAACCTCACTGCAGCTTCTTTTTTTTGTTGTTTTTGCTTCTTTTATATGCCTGATTTTCAAAGAAATGTCATTTATTTAGCCCAAATATATATATATATATATATATATATATATATATATATATATATATATATATATATATATATATATATATATTTATATTTCCCCTTAAGTGATACGAAATAATTTAAGAACTGCAGTCTTGTACTGAAATGTACCTGAAATGTAAAGAAGCTATGTTTTAGCTTTTTATATCTCAGTGCCCTTCAAAGGCTTTCTATAGTATGTGATAAACTGAGCTGCTATTTGTTGTCTTTCAGACTTGATGACTTATGCAAAATGCTTTTGTTCGTCTAATTTCCATCAAAAATTTACTTTAATCAAATTAGGAACTGGGGTATATCAAAAGGAAAGGACTGGAGACATTTAACAGGTTGTCAAGGAGTAATTATAGAAATTAGGACTTGGTTAGAACACTGATGGGGTATCTTCCGGAAACCATCAACCTTTTACTCCTGACTGGTCAGACTCATAGCCTTAGAAATCACTGAACCAACATTTAAGAACAGACATAAATAACTGCAAAAAGGGAATAACATCCTCATCCTATCTTTGAGAGTTAATCATAGCCACATTATCATTTTCTAACAAAGATTAAGATAAAGATTCTGCCAAAAATATAAACCGGTGTTCAAAGGCTTATTGGATATTTACAAATTCTTTATACAAAACCTTGAGTTTGAGTGATGTGAGTCCTGCACTTTTACCTCCTAAAATGCCGCAGTAGCGGCTTGGCGGTTAAGGAATTTCACTGTGCATATGTGTGACCAATAAGGCCTCATTATCATTATTATCATTATCAAAATACATGTACATACTCATATTAGTTAGTGAAGTCTCCTGTCTGACACAGGAACTGAGGGATGATCCTGTGGATCCTCCATTGCATCCCACAGATGTTCTATAGTAGGGATGTCCAATTGGCCGGCTTGAGTGCAGGTTTTCATTCCAACCAAGCAGAAGCCACACTTGAGTCTATTAAAAATTAAGCTCAACTGATTAAAGAGGTGGAATCAGGTATGGCTGCTGTGGTTATATTATCAACTCAGAAGATGTTGATTAATTTTCAGCATGGCTCTGGCAAAAGTTACAGCTATAACATAAATGATACATGTAGAACAATGTGCTCATGGAAATGCATTATTGCTCCTATATAACAATGTGTATAGTGTTTTAGGTAATATCTTGGCAACATTACTGTCTATTGCACTGAAACTTGATATGTATAATCATGACCATGTTCTGATGCTTGCTTAGCTCCTTACTTTGTCTCTGTTGTGCTTTGTCCTGTAACTGCTGCTTGCAGCTATATTATTATTATTATTATTATTATTATTATTATTATTATTATTATTATTATTACTAGTCGTAGTCGTAGTAGTAGTAGTAGAGAGCTGGGCTGTGGTGATTTGAGTGTGTCTCATGGCTGGTCCATTTGACCGTGGATTTCTATTTTTTGAGATCTGTGCTCTTCCTTCCATGGCTTCTTTGGCTTCCAGGAGAATCTGACCTCATGAAGGTTTTTAGATGTTTTGTAAAGTGTCTAATTTTGGTTACCTTATATCACGCCTATAAGATTATTGAAAGAAATGTCACTTATTTATTCCAAATTTATGTCAAAAACATTTCCCCTTAAGTGACAGGAAATAACTTAAGAACTGCTGTAGAGAACTAAAACATACCTGAAATGCAAATAAGGTAAGCAGTGTTGTAGCTTTTTACATCTTAGTGTCCTACAGAGGCCTTCTGCAGTATATGATAAACTGAGGTGCTATTGGTGTTCATTCAGACCTCATGCAAACTGTCATGTCCTAGTCCTACTTTCCATACAAAAATTTACTTCAATCAAATGAATTTGGAACTGGGGTATGCCAAAATGAAAGGGCTGGAAACTTCTACCAAGTTATTCCTAAAGAATAACTATAAAAATTAGATTTTGGTTCAGTTTTGATAACCTATAAGTAAGAGATAACGATATATTTACACAAGGTATTAAAATGTTTGTAGTTAGTTCTTGGTCTAGAAGTTTAGAGTTTTAGGCCACTTGCATAGCTTGTGAAAAACTATATTTTGAAGAATATAGTGATTAGATCTAGTATTACTGTGACATTCCCAAATGGAAGGAAACATTAAATTGGTAAATCCGACTACACCACCCCGGTGGGAGAACCAAGGAAATGCTCCCAAATTGCCTCGCAAAGGCAAAGAACATGAGAGTGAGACATAAGTATGAATATAAAATTATGTTTTATTATAATACTTTAAAAGCATCATTAAAACTTAACATATAAATATAAAATCGCCCTACCATGAATGACAATAAGAATTTTAAAACTAATTATTTCTCCAGGCCCTGGTTTGGCTGGAACAAGGCAGGCCAGCTACAGCTTGGGAGGTCATCCAAACCCACCTTAATTCACACCGAAATCATCAAACACTACCTACATCATAAGGAAGCTGTTGTGTTGGCACACTGAGCAGGCTGTGAAGCACACACCACCAAATGAAGGCAGCTGGCCTCCCCTTTCCCACACCAAGTCCCACTGGCTCCTGGAGAGAAACAAAATACCAATTAATCCAGAAATACACAAAAACCCTAAACTATAAGCAAAGAAAGAAAAACAAAAATATTTCAGACACTGTGGAGTGGTAGCTATAATACTCAGGCCCACTGACACCACCACATCTAATGGAGGCAGTTAAACAGTACCTAAGCAGAACCAGGATTATTGTTAACCATAAATAAAATGAAACGTATAGCCACTATAAAGATGGAGACAATAGAACATAGCAACAACATATACCCCATCAACAGTAAGGTGATTGTGTGGGAAAACAAACCTGAAAGAACATGTTTGAGACTAAGAAACGTACTAATTTAACAATTAGCCTCTCACACTGGATGTGATTGCAAAACAAAAACCAAAAATACATCCAAAACCAAAATTAACAACAAGAGCAACAAACTGACACTGGAACAATGAAAAATAATAGAACAAACGAAAAGAAGGCAGCGCAAAGTGCAAACAGGGAAAAACAAACCAACTTACACAAGCAAAAAAGTAAAGCTGATATGAAACATAGGCAAAACGAGGCAAGTAAACAGACAGCCCAAGGGTGCCGCTAAGCAACATTGCAAAAGCAATGCCCGCATGCAAACCAGCCCAGCAAAATGCCCGTAAGCAAAACCGCCAAGCAAGATGCCCATAAGCAAAGCAGTCCAGCAAAGCAGCCAAGAAAAAAAGTCACGCAAAACAGCAGTGGCGTCAGTGGTGTCGCTACACAGTAGCGTCTTCAGCTAGGGATTTGACATACAGAAGATTTAGATGCTCAACTCCCCACTCTTACCTTAACACAAAGATCGGTGTGTCAAACTAAATCTACCAAGTCCCAATGTGAAAAATGGAGAGGCGCACTTACCATTGTGTTGAACAAACACAAGACACGAAGTTGTATGATTACTCACAGGTACTGTGGCACAATATACCAGCAATCATTCAGATACTGGCTAATGTTACCATCACTGAACGCGATCTCCGCCACCAACTCACTACAATGCACGCGCCACCATCTCTACTATAAAACTATATATAAACATATTAGCCTTGACATGTTCACCTCATTACCCAGAGAGCAAAGCCTCAAGGTACCTGAATGGAAACGGGAACTGAAACAGAAATGGAAATGCCAGGGAGAGAGGAACCTCGAATCACCAAAACACATTATTTTTGGCACCTGCCAAAATAAGGGTCCTTAAATAATAGGGTAGCTCCCACCTCAATGATCTGCTGAAGCCATACCCCAAACAGTGCCAATAAATCACTTATCCTGCCGCATTCTACCCCCTTTTTTTTAACTGGTGTCCCAACGATGACCCAAAGAAACACACCCCTGGACTATAAACACACCCCTGGACTACTACTATGCATCCCATGGCCTAAACCAAACCGAAATTCTATTAGATGTAGGGCCTGGTATAGTGACTGCTCTTATGCCCGCCTCCCCCACGGCCTGTGGTAGATGGTGCAGGTTTGAATGGTGGCCCGCAGTGGCTCACCCCGTTCTCCGTAAGGGGATGTCATCCGTACATGACTGGCCTTCTGGCAAATTATCATTCCCTGAGGGTGCACAAGATACAAAACCAGGAACCCCAAGGCCCCCAGAGACTGTGACCCCCTCATCAACACTTACCGGCTTACTCCATGATGGAACAGGGCCCAGAGAAACAGGAAACTGAGGAGCGGGCCCCTGACTTATCAGAGGGGTTGATACTTCAACTGATGGCACCTCTTCCCCAAAAACAGGGGGATGTGTCGAGGCTGGAACCGAACAATCCTTCATCAAGGTCTTCAAGGCAGAGCGATGAACACACCTAACCTTGCCCATGTCATCCACTGGAGCTATGGTGTATAATGGTGTATACTACACCACCCGTCCTGGGTGCCTTCACGACCTTACACACCACTGGGCTCCACAGGTTTGGAAGTTTATGATTTCTTCTAGCGCCATACTCACGTAAGTAAACTAACTGGTCCTCCTCCAGTGGTGCATCACAGAGAAAATATGGAGATTTGCCAGTTGCCTGATGAGGAGTGGTATTGAAGCAGAACAGCACCTGTGGGAGACAAAAGCCTCAATCAGCCTTCCTGGACACAGTTAGGGCATGTAGAAGGTTATGTAGTGTCCTAGTAAAATGCTCGCACTGACCATTACCTGATGAATGGTAAGGGGTAGTGTGAGACTTTTCAACATTATACAGGGCGCAAATTTCTGTACCAGGGAGGACTCAAAATTGCGGCCCATGTCTGAATGGACATGACCAGCAACACTTATAAAACCATTCCACCACCAAAACTTGGAACACTCTTTCTGCTCACTGGTCCTGAGTAGGCACCACCAATTGTGCTTGGTGAAGACATCCATAATAACCAGCACATTCTCCAACCGCCTGGCACCAGTCACACTCTTGACACCATTGTGCCACATCGGATATCAGGCCTGGCCGCACCAACTCAGTGGTGGGTTCAACTTCTTGGTGTCCATGTTCATGGTGTAACTGCATTAAAACTTCACCCTGCAATACCATTGGCAGCACCAGCTGAAGTTCCTCTTTGCCCCCATCAGAGCAAAACACTCGGCGATGTAATACTTCGTCCAGTTCACACAAACAGTATAACGAATTCACAACAGCCTTGGGCAGCTGCCGGTGTTCCTCTGCAGTAGGAAGCACCCCACATCTCGAAAACATTAGGGCCTCACCAATAACAGGAACCTCTTCCTGCAAGGACTGCATACAGTGCATCCGGAAAGTATTCACAGCACTTCACTTTTTCCACATTTTGTTATGTTACAGCCTTATTCCAATATGGATTAAATTCATTATTTTCCTCAGAATTCTACAAGCAATACCCCATAATGGCAACGTGAAAGAAGTTTGTTTGAAATCTTTGTAAATTTATTAAAAATAAAAAACAAAAAAAGCACATGTACATAAGTATTCACGATCTTTGCCATGACAGTCAAAATTGAGCTCAGGTGCATCCTGTTTTCTCTGATCATCCCTGAGATGTTTCTACAACTCGATTGGAGTCCACCTGTGGTAAATTCAGGTGATTGGACATGATTTGGAAAGGCACACACCTGTCTATACAAGGTCAATACACACCTGTCTATATAAGGTCCCACAGTTAACAATGCATGTCAGAGCACAAACCAAGCCATGAAGTACAAGGAACTGTCTGTAGACCTCCAAGACAGGATTGTATCGAGGCACATATCTGGGGAAGGGTACAGAAGCATTTCTGCAGCATTGAAGGTCCTAATGAGCAAAGTGGCCTCCATCATCCGTAAATAGATGACGGTTGGAACCACCAGGACTCTTCCTAGAGCTGGCCGTCAAGCCAAACTGAGCGATCGGGGGAGAAGGGCCTTAGTCAGGGAGGTGACTAAAAACCTGATGGTCACTCTGATAGAGTTGCAGCGTGTCTCTGTGGAGAGTGGAGAACCTTCCAGAAGAACAACCATCTCTGCAGCACTCCACCAATCAGGCCTGTATGGTTGAGTGGCCAGATGGAAGCCACTCCTCGGTAAAAGGCACATGAGAGCCCACCTGGAGTTTGCCAAAAGGCACCTGAAGGACTCTCAGACCATGATGAAACAAAGATTGAACTCTTTGGCCTGAATGGCAAGCATCATGTCTGGAGGAAACCAGGCACCATTCATCACCTGGCAAATATCATCCCTACAGTGAAGCATGATGGTGGCAGCATCAATCTGTGGGGATGTTTTTCAGGGGTAGGAACTGGGAGACTAGTCAGGATTGAGGGAAAGATGAATGCAGCAATATACAGAGACATCCTTGATGAAAACCTGCTCAGGAACACTCTGGACCTCAGACTGGGGTGAAGGTCAGAAGTCAGAAGGGAGAAGTCAGCATTAGCCAATACGGGGGCACAGGTTAGCCTACTCATCAACCCTTCAGAACTCGCCCGACACTGCTCCATCCATGCCTCACCTTTACTCTGCCCGAGCCATTGGCTTATGACTGGCAAACTCGGCCACCAGACAGTGCAGAGTGGCCAACAATTTAGCAAACCCCTCTAAAAACTGTTGATAGTAACAGGAAAACCCCAGGAGTTCTGCCACCACTGTAGGGCTTGGCCATCGCGTCACTGTCTCTATCTTGCTCAGTTCTGCAGACACCCTGGCAACAGAAATCACATGTTCCAGACAACTTACCTCTTGCTGGAAAAACATACATTTAGCTAGTTTAGCCTTCAACACATCTCGCTTCAGACAACTCAAAACAACCTCTAACTGCTCCAGATGTTAGGTCACAGAAGAGGAAAACACTACTATGTCGTCCAGGTACAGAAGCAAGGAGTGTCACTGCTGGTCCCCAAACAACTTCTCCATCAACCGTTGGAAGGTGCTTGGGACATTGCAGAGCCCAAACAGAATACAATTCCATTCAAAGAGACTGAATGGGGTGCAAAAAGCAGTCTTGGGCTTATCCCACTCTGTGACAGGACCCTGGTTGTACCCAATGGCAAGGTCCATTGTGGAAAACCAACGGGCCCCAGACAGCGAGTCCAATGTTTCCTCTATACGCGGCAGAGGGAGAGCATCTTTCCAAGTCTTTGCATTCAGCTGGCGATAGTCTGCACACATTCACAATGCGTCATCCTTCTTTTTGGCCAGCACAATGGGGGAGGCATAAGGACTACAACTTCCTCTAATAATGTGTGTATCCAGCAACTGATTTATATGCGTTTTTACCAGGTCATACTCAGACAGAGGTATCTGCCGGCACCTTTGTCAAACTGAGACAGAGTACATCAAAGTATGTCATGAGATATGAGTCTGGTACATCTTAAATCACCCTCATGCGCAGAAAAGACTGTATGAAACTTTAACAGTAAGGACTTCACCTGTTCTCATTCAGCCACCGTCAACACCAACAAATCAAGATCCTTGATTTGTTCCTGCACTGAAGGAAGAACAGTAGGTATCTGAGAATTCACTGACACGGACACAGATTTAACTTCTGTGATGCCACAGGGCAAGCTCACAGTAAATACATTGTGAAGTCTGCCCAAAACAGAGTTCCAGAAAAACATTACATCTACTTGACCTCCAGACAGCCCAAACTCTGAGGGTTCAAAGAGCACAGTTTCACCAGCAAATTGCCCTGAGCAAGCTGCAGCTACAACTTTCATTGTGTCACCAGGAATATGACATGCTTTACGATCCCGCAATCAGACCTGCATAAACAACTTACGCAGGGAACAGCGTTCACCTGGTGACAGTGTTGTAATGCTTGAAACACTGACTTAGAGGCCCCCAACACTGACGGTGCGTAAAAGAGGGCTTGGTGCTGCCACCAGGAGAATCCCTAATGACCAGCATGCCACATCCTGAAATTACCTGACCACAAAGGTCAGTGTCCAACTCCATATAGCCAACATACGGTATTAACGACCCATTGGTTGCACGGATCTGCAAACACTGACATGCCCTGAGGTGGCTCTGGCCCGATGGTTCAAACTGTTCTAAAAAACAACTTTCTGTGATCGTATACACCATGGAGCCAGTATCAATCAAACAGGGCACCTGTACCCCCCCATACAAACAACGTGGTGAGGACATGACGTCATTATGTCAGAACCAGGGAAATACTCCCAAAATAAGGCACACACATAAATTTTACCAATTGAAGGCAAAGAACATGAGAGTGAGACATAAATATCAATAGAAAAGTTACATTTTATTATATCACTTAAGCATCACTAAAACTTATCATATAAATATAAATTTGCCCCCCCATGAAGCAAAATAAGAATTTTAAAACTAGCACTTTTCCACGCCCAGGCTTGACTGGAACAAGGAAGGCCAACTGCAGCTCATCCAAACCCACATTTATTCACATAAAATCATCAGACACTACCTACACCATAAGAAAGTTGTTGTGTCGGCACACTGAGCATGCTGTGAAACACACCACTGAATGTATTCAGCTAACCTCCCCTGTCCCACACCAAAACTCACTGGCTCCTGGAGGAAAAGAAAACACCAATTAACCCAAAATTACACAAAAACACTAAACAATAAGCAAAGAAATAAAACAAAAATATTACAGACACTGTGGTGTGGTGGCTTTAATACTTAAGTGCACTGACACCACCACATGCAATAGAGGCAATTAAACAGTGCACAAGCAAAAAAGTATCTATAACAATATGAAGCACAGTGGAGGCATGGCACATAAACAGACAGCCCAAGTGTGCCTCTAAGCAGCACAGCCAAAGCAAAGCCCATAAGCAAACCAGCCCAGCAAAATGCCCATAAGCAAAGCAGTCAAGCAAAGCAGCCAAGACAAATGGTCAAGCAAAACAGGGAAGAAAAAACATTCAAGCAACCAGGGAAGTAAAACAGTCAAGCAAAACAGTCAAGCAAAACAGCAGTGGCGTCACATGTAACGTCTTCGGCTAGGGATTTGTCATAGAGAAGATTTAGATGCTCAACTCCCCACACTTACCTTAACACAGAGACTGGAATGTCAGACTAAATCTACCAAATCCTAATGTGAAAAAGGGAAAGGCGTGCTTACCATTGGGTTGAACAAACAACAGACGGAAAGTTGTATGATTACTCACAGGTACCACGGCTCAATATACCAGCCATCATTCAGCCACCGTCTAATGTTGCCATCACTGAACGCGATCTCTGCCACCACCTGAGCCACTCTAAAACTATATGCAAACATATTAGCCTTGAGATGTTCACCTCATTACACTGTGAGCAAAGCCTCAATGTACCTGAATGGAAACGGGAACTGAATTGCCAGGGAGCGAGGAACCCCGAATCACCAAGACTCATATGCACCTGTAACTTCGATTTTCAATTCAATTCAATTTTATTTGTATAGCGCTTTTTACAATAGACATTGTCTCAAAGCAGCTTTATAGAAATATTAACATGGTGTACAGATGTTAAAGGTACGAATTTATCCCAAATGAGCAAGCCACTGAGTGGCGATGGTGGCAAGGAAAAAACTCCCTAAGATGTTTTAAGAGGAAGAAACCTTGAGGAACCAGACTCAGAAGGGAACCCATCCTCATTGGGGTAACAACAGATAGTGTGAAAATGTTCATTATGGATTTATATGAAGTCTGTTTGGCCTTAGAAGCAGCCGTAGTCCCAGTTATCTGGAATTGGAGTAGATGAGAGCTTCATCCAGATGTAGGACATCTGAAACGGATCAGGCAGGTCCGGAGAGCAGAAAGGATCTGGATCTCTAGTATCTCCATAAAATTGTGTGGCTCGGCAGAAGGAGACAGGGAGAGAAAAGATT
Organism: Ictalurus punctatus; assembly: GCF_001660625.3. Lineage (NCBI taxonomy): Eukaryota > Metazoa > Chordata > Actinopteri > Siluriformes > Ictaluridae > Ictalurus > Ictalurus punctatus. The sequence goes on from NC_030424.2 coordinate 29,431,673, forward strand.
ATTAGGACTGTGCTTAACACAACAGAAAGTCTAGTCAGGGTAGGCTTGAATAAACAAATACGTTTTTAAGCCTAGACTTAAACACTTAGACTGTGTCTGAGTCCCGAACACTAATAGGAAGACTGTTCCATAACTGTGGGGCTCTATAACAGAAAGCTCTTCCCCCTGCTGTAGCCTTCGCTAATCGAGGTACCTGCATCTGTTGATCTAAGTAGGCTTGGGGGATCATAGAAAACCAAAAGGTCGCTTAGATACTGTGGCGCGAGACCGTTTAGTGCTTTATAGGTTAATAATAGTATTATATAATCAATGAGAGATTTCACTGGGAGCCAATGCAGTGTTGATAAAATCAGGGTGATGTGATCATATCTTCTGGTAATAGTTAGGACTCTAACAGCTGCATTCTTGACTAACTGGAGTTTGTTTATGCTCCTACTGGAACATCCAGACAGTAAGGCATTACAATAATCTAGTCTAGAGGTGACGAAAGCATGGACTAATATTTCTACATCATGTAGTGACAATATATTTCTTATCTTGGAAATAATTCTGAGATGAAAGAAGACTATCCTAGTAATATTATCTACATGAGCATCAAATGATAGACTGGAGTCAATAATCACTCCAAGATCTTTTACTGCTGTACATGACGAAACAGAAAGTCCATCCAGAGTTACTCTGTAGTCAGAAAGCTTACTTCTAGCTACAGGTGGTCCTAGTACAAGTACTTCTGTGTTATGTGAATTAAGTAAAAGGAAGTTAGTTAGCATCCAACGTCTAATGTCCTTTACACATTACTCAACTTTATTAAGCTGGTGTCTGTCCTCTGGCTTCGCTGAAACATACAACTGTGTATCATCAGCATAACAGTGGAAGCTAATTCCATGTTTACGAATAATTTGACCTAGAGGTAGCATATATAAATTAAAAAGCAGTGGGCCTAAAACAGAACCTTGTGGAACACCAACTTTAACCTCGGTATGCGTGGAGAAGTCTCCATTTACATCTACGAATTGATAATGAGTGGTCAAATAAGATCTGAGCCATAAGAAGACCGTTCCCTTAATGCCAACAACATTTTCTAATCTATCAAGGAGAAAAGTATGATCGATAGTATCAAAAGCTGCACTAAGATCAAGTAACACAAGCAGTGAGACACAACAACGATCAGAGGCCAGTAGTAGGTCATTTACTACTTTAACTAACGCTGTCTCTGTGCTATGATGAGGTCTATATCCTGACTGATACATTTCATGAATGTTATTCCGATGCAAGTATGAGCATAGCTGCTGTGCTGCAATCTTTTCTAAGATCTTGGAGATGAAGGGGAGATTTGATATAGGTCTATAGCTGGACATTTGAGAGGGGTCAAGGTCAGGATTTTAATCAGGGGTTTAACAACTGGCTATTTAAGTGATTTAGGTACATAGCCAGTGCTAAGGGAAGAATTGGTTCAATTACTCCAAGACAAATCTGTTTAAAGAAACATGTAGGTGCAGGATCTAGTATGCAAGTTGCTGAATTCACTGAAGAGATTAATTAAGCTAGTTTGGTCTCTCTAAGGGGAGTAAAACATTCTAATCGTTGATCTGATATTGCTATATTATCTTCTATAGGGTTAGTTACAATACTGTCTGGTATTAATTTAATATCCTGAGTTTCTAATATTTTCAATCTTACCAGTGAAAAATTTCATGAAATCTTTGCTGCTATGTAATGATTGAGTGCTTCTTTCTGTAGTGGTTTTATTCCTAGTTAATTTTGCTACTGTGTTGAATAGAAATCTCGAATTGATTTTGTTATCTCCTATTAAGGTGGAGCGATTGACTTTTCCAGCATCACTAAGAGATTTTATAGTTCAGTAGGCTCTCCTTCCATGTTGTTTGAAATATTACCAATTTGGTTTGACGCCATTTACAATCTAATTGTCGAGTGGTCTGTTTTAAGGTATGCGTTTTATCTTTATACCAGGGTGCTAGCTTATGCTCTGTAATTAATTTTCTTTTGAGTGGAGCGTGTAGCGGAGTGTTTACTCTAAGCATTCAGTTACCTGATTGAGTTCTATCGGATTAGACGGTGATCCAAATCTAATTGATGTCTCTGGGAGGTTATTTATGAAGCTCGGTGCAATAACTGATGTGAAAGTACATTTTACACGTTAGCGACGTGAGGTGGAAATATTATGATCAATAAGTATTATGAACGAGATAAAATAATGGTCTGAGACTGCGTAAAAATTACAATATTTTCTAGATGTTAGTATGAGGTCTAGAGTGTGACCATAATTATGAGTAGGTCCGATTACGCTATAATTAACCCCTAATGAAACTAAGATGGACACAACCACTATTCTCAGAGCGTCTTCCAGGTTATCCAAATGAGTATTAAAATCACAGACTATTAATGCTTTATCTACAGAAACAACCAGGTTTGAGATAAAGTCTGCAAATTCACTAAGAAATCCAGTATATGGCCCTGGGGGTCTGTAAATAATCCATCCATCCACCTTCAACCACTTATCCTCTTCAGGGTCATGGGAAAACCTGGAGCCTATCCCAGAGAGCATAGGGCACAAGGTGGGGTACACCCTGGACAGGGTGCCAATCCATCGTAGGGCACAATCACATACACACTCACATTCATACACAACAGACACTTTAGACATGCCAATCAGTCTACCCCACTGATAGAGTACCCAGAGGAAACCCCCGCAGCACGGAGAGAACATGCAAACTCCGCACATAAGGGCCACGGTGGGAATCGAACACCGACACTGGACGTGTGAGGCGAACGTGCTAACCACTAAGACACTGTGCACCCATCTGTAAATAATAATTAGAGAAATTGACATATTTTTGGTGGCTAGATAAGTTCCATCCATCCATCCATCTTCAACCGCTTACTCCTTTTCAGGGTCACGGGGAACCTGGATCCTATCCCAGGAAGCATCGGGCACAAGGCGGGGTACACCCTGGACAGGGTGCCAGTCCATTGCAGGGCACAATCACACACACACCCACACACCCATTCATACACTACGGACACTTTAGACACGCCAATCAGCCTACCATGCATGTCTTTGGACTGGGGGAGGAAATAGGAGCACCCGGAGGAAACCCCCGCAGCACGGGGAGAACATTCAAACTCCGCACACACATGGCCCCCATGGGAATCGAACCCCGGACCGGCTACATAAGTTATATTGGTATAAAGAATTTCAATAGAATTAAATTTATTACTAGTTTTTTTTTTGTGATGCCCAGATTTTGACTATGGATGAGACCAACACCTCCTCCTCTACCAGTTGAATGAGGCTGATGTGCATAACTGTATCCAGAAGGACTGGCTTCATTTAATGCTATGTACTCGTTTGGTTTAATCCAAGTTTCTGTTAAACACATTAAATTCCCGATCAGTAAGAATTTTGTTAACAATAATAGCCTTAGACGCAAGAAATCTAATGTTTAATAATCCTAGACTCAGATTAAAGATGATGGATGTGCATTCGGTATGATCTAAATTTATGTTAATTAGGTTACTAAAACAAACTTTCCGAAATGTTCTATGTATTTGAATAGCTTGGGGAACAGACACAGTCTCTATAGTATGTACTATAAGTGTTGAACTATTAATTGAACACTGCTTATGATGAATGTTGTTATTGTAGGAAGATGTACTTACAGTAGGCAGTCACTTGGTGTGTAGTGTCAGATGTTGTCTGACAGCAGTTCTGCTCCGAGGCTGCTGGGTGTAGGCCATCAGGACGAAACAACTTAGGATGCTCCCAGAAAAGATTCCAGTTATTAACAAAAAGCAGATTCTGTTCATTACACCAAGAAACTAACCAGTCATTCAAAGTAAGAAGTCTACTGAACTTTTCAGTATGTGGGAAGAAGTCCAGAGACGATGATCTTCGTAGTGGGTGATCTGCCTCGTACCATCTCGATCAGGCTTGCGAAGTCCCTCTTCAGAGCCTGATGTCATTCGCCCCCGCATGCAGCACGACCGCTCCAATGCGCTCATCCTTCTTCAGGATCCCGGGTACCTGCGCAGCAACATCAAGGACATGAGCACCAGAAAAACAATGTGTGTGCACCTTACCCTTTGTTGAAGCAGCGCGGACGTTTCGCACAATGTAGTCCCCGATGATCACAGGGTTTGGTCTGGTCAGATGGAGAGGGGTGAAGCGGTTCCTGGTTGGGATCTGGAACACCGGAGGCGGAGAGGTCTTTGCCCGGGGTATGGCTCTCACTTTTCGCTGCTGGTGCACCCAAGGTCCGTGGTGAGTCGATGCCGGTGTGATGGAGACCTTGGCTGGAAAAGTCTTGGGTGCACGGTCCCTGCACAGAGAATCACACAGCACACGCCGTGTGCTTACCTTAGATGTGTAGGTGGAAGCACAAGATGTTTCAAGCGCGGTTCTTCACTCCAGCAGCTGGGCCTGCTTGTCGAGTAGGCTGCGGATCTGTTTCTCCACATCCTCCAGTTCCAACAGCACCATGTGCAGCTCGAGTGAGTCCTCATCTGCACTAAAAAGCAGAGAAGCAACCGATATATTTGCTTTAAAAAACAGCGGTAAATGAGATAAATGTGAAATGTAAACAAGGCTAGGGGTAAGGTGATGCTAGCAGACTACAAGGTAGTCGCGGATGTTTGTAAGAACTAATAAAACTTAGTGACAACACAATGTTAAGATTGTTTTTATGTAAAAAATAACTGTGTGAACAATGGAATAAGATTAATTAATTAATTAATTAATTAATTAATTAATTAATTAATTGATTAATTAGAACACCTCTACTGGGTGACATCAGAATTTTTTTTCTATAACTATATAGTAAAAAGTCAAGCCGTGCTAGGTGTGTTAAAAGGAACCTGAGTATGAGCAGAGTTTTAACTTTAAGTCTATTGTATCAAACTCAACTTTGATATTAAAGTTATCAACTGTTCAATGATTGAGGCTTGAGTGTAAACTGTTCTTTAAAACTGCACTCTTCAGTCCATCCGAGGTAGAACATCCACAGCCATCTGTAGGGTGTCCATAAGGTACCATCCACGGTAATCCTATGGTGATCAGCAGTGAGTGCTTTTTCTTCAGTGCAATAAAGACCATTTATAGACCACAAGGGCAGGACCTACACCCATACTGTCATCAGATGGATCAGCTTTGATCAACGACCAAGAGGGCCTAAGAAACGGTTCAGCTGCTCAACAGACCCTCCACTGTAAGCCAATCAGCATTGGAGCAACTCTCCTAGCAGGCGGTCATGGAAGAAGTCAAACAACCAACCATGATCACCAAGCTCACCAAAGGAAAAAAAAAAAAAAAAACAGTTGAACTCAGACAAAGCACCTGGCAAGGACAGCATCCCTGCAGAAATATATAAAGCCACAAGGCAAAGAGCAATTGACATTTTCCATGACATAATTCAGTGCATCTGGGAATATGAAAAGATGCCTGCTGATTTGCCCTGATTAGAGTGCTGTACAAGAACCAAGGCAGCAAAGTGGACTGTGAGAATTACAAGGGTATCTCCCTGCTCTCCATTGCAGGAAAGATTAAGCATTATTTTAAATCCACATAGCAGAAACCAATATGCCATTATGTTGGGAACAAAACTTACACTTATATTCTGTTTTCATTGACCTGGTCAAGGCCTGTGGCACAGTCAACAGAGGCAGAGACTGACCAGAGATACGGCTGCCCCCACAAGTTCATGCACATCATCAGGTTTTTCCATGATGGCATAACAGGCCAGGTGCTCGCCAGTGGTGACCAGTCAGTCAGACAAGCAAAAACAAAGACATTCCATAATATCATTCAGGAGGTGCATTAGGGGGATGACTGTGCTGTGAAGGCCCACAAACATGAAGACCTCCAAGCCATGCTCAGAAAGTTCTCAGAGGCCTCAAAAATCTCCCTTGGGAATCAATAAAATACTCTCAATCTCTCTCTATCTCAAAGCAGTTTGGGCTCACCATCAGTTTGTATAAAATGGAGGTACTTTACCAGCCTGCTCCAAATTCCATTGCTCCTCAGCCAAGATGACACTGTGGTAAGGACTGCGAATAGCTTCCAAAACCTTGGAATCTCTAACAATGCCTCCCTTGACTTAGAAATCTCAGCCAGATTCCAAAAAGCAAGTCAGGTCCTGGGACAACTATGCACCAGAGTTCTGAAACACCATAACTTCTCAATGAGCACCAAACCAAAGTCTACAATGATTTTATCCTCATATCGCTCCAGTATGGCTGTGAGGACTGGAATCATTACCAATGCCACATGAAGCAACTGGAGAAGTTTCATTTACAAACTTTGCACTCTATCATGGGAATCTGTTCACAGGACAAAAACCACCAACACTGAAGGCTGTGTGCTCAGTCCACTGCTGTTCACTATGCTGACTGTGCAGCAATGCAAAGTTTGAATCACATCATCAAGTTCACCAATGACACAACTGTGGTGGGTCTCTTCAGCAAGAACAACTACTCAGCACACAGAGAGGAGGTGTAGCGGCTAACGGACCGGTAGAGAGTCAACAACCTGTCTCTGAACATGGACAAAACAAGAGAGATGGTTGGTGACTTCAGGAGAGCTCGGTGCGACCACTCTTTGCTGAACAACGACAGCTCCTCTGTGGGGATAGTCAAGAGTACCAATGTCCTTGGTGTTCACCTGGCATAGGACCTCATCTGGTCCCTCAACACCAGCTCCATAACCAAGAAAGCCCAGGAGTGCTTTCTTTATATATACTAAACCAAATCACACCAGAGATTAGTCCCAGTTTAACTGAGTTTTCTTCTTCACCTCTCGCACTGACCAGGCCTGTGTGATACTGTTTGTAGTTCCCTGAGAAGGGAACGAAACATTGCGTTTAACATATCCCTATGGGAGCGCCCTTGCATGCTACCGGCATCTGAAGCTTGTGTAAAATCATGCCTGCCCTCATCATGGTGACCTCTCAGTTGACATTGGTTGCTGCTGCCATAAGCTCCAATTGTTTCCCATAGAGACTGGAGGGGATGCCAAGATCCAGCTTTATCTTGCTCAATGTTGATAGGATTGACCCTACGTATGGTGGGCATAGACATGCCCTCAACAATGTAGAATCCTTATAAACCCTAGAAAGGTTGTCCACTACACTGGAAAAAGCATACTTTTCTGAGGTTCAACCTTAGCCCCAAGCTCCTCATGTGGACAAGAACAACATCTCGATGTTGAATTGCCAGTTCCCTGGATCGTGCTAGAATTAACCAGTTGTCCAGGTAGTTTAGTACACGGATGCCCTGTACCTTTGTGATGGTGCGAGGGGATAAAGCTAGGCCGAAGGGAAGAACCCGATCTTAGCTATGTGGAAATATGCACCTTTTAGATCTATTGTCACAAACCAGTCCTCAAACTGAATCTGTGGAACGATGAGTTTGGGCATCAGCATCTTGAACCTGTATGTCTGAAGAGTACACTTCAGATGACTCAGATCTAAAATTGGCCACATACTCCTCTATTTTTTGTGGACCAGGAAATAATGGTTGTAAAAACCTCCCACCCTCGGGGAATGGGGTACATGTTCTACTCACCCTTTTTCCAAGAGAGATCTTACTTCCTGCGCTAACATCGGGCTCTGTGCTGACTACTGTGGTGAGCACACCGCTGAACCGGGGTGGGGGTCGAGCTCTAAACCGGACCCGGTAACCCTTTTCTACGGTAGAAAGAACCCATGAAGACACATTTGGCAGTAGTTTCCACGCTGCCAGACGGTCTTTTAGGTGACGTTAACTATTCCACATTCTATTGGTGGGAAAACATCAGATTTTTGTTGCCCTGTGATAGCTTGCTGACCAGAGAACTCTGAAACTTGGGACAGCCTTGGCTAGGGGAGGTCCTACAGTAGCACTGGGGGGCTGACTGCCCTAACAAACTCATGTCCCCTGATACATCCCTCCATGGCCCCTCAGGACCGCTCTTCTTTGTCTGCTTGGCCTTTATGACCATTCTCAGATCAGGGCTAGTAGCAGGCAACGACTGTGGCCGCCCAGTTCCCTTGGCTGTCTGCTGGGGTTGGTGGGCTGCCATACTTTCCTTCTGTGTCTCCCTCGCACTAGCACTGGCCCGGGCCCCACAACGTGGATGCCTAGGTGAACTCCACGCACCTTCAGCATAGCTAAATAACACAATGGCTGAATAATCTAACATTGTGGGGTTTATAAATATGGCATATGCATGGTTTTCCCCCAGAAGCCTGATATTTTGTCATACACTTTTGGAAGAAAGTGGAGTTTTCAGTGAGGGATTTACTTTCACTGGGGAGAAAAAAAAGCTCATCCAGCCTTAGTAATCACTTCAAGCAGCTCTTTATATGCTGCTCTCAGTTTTTAGCACACCCTTCTGGTTCCTCGGAGTCAGAGAAGAATTATTACTTTTATTTTTGTGTGTGTGACAGAGCAAGAGATAGAGCATGTAGTCTCACTGAAGATAATAAGGCTGACGGCGCAGTTCACAGGTGACATATATACCACGCGACGCACTTAATTGCCACGTCACCTGATCATGGCAGGCCTATAAATAGGCATGATTTTACACAAGCTTCAGATGCCAGTCGCACGCAAGGTGCTCCCATAGTGTTATGCTAAATGCACCGTGGAGTTCCCTTTGAAAGCGAACACAATTAAGTTGAATTAACAGACAAAAAACATAGGTCAGAAGTTTTCTTAGACAACATTCTCTACTGACAATATGACATGATTTGAGAGTAACTCCTGGCTTGTCCTTTTGGCTTTGGATTTCTATTTTTTGAGATCCGTGTTATTGTTTCCAGTACTTTTTTGGCTTCCTGGAATATCTTATATTTTATATATATAATAAGAAATTATCCAAAGAAATGTCATTTATGTCAAAAACATTTCCCCTCCAAGTGTCCTTCAGAGACTTCCTGCAGTATGTGTTACACTGACCTGCTATTTGTTTTCTTTCAGACTTGATGACTTATGCACACTGCTGTGTCCTTGTATGCCTACTTTCCATAAACAAAATTTCTTAAATCAAATGAGTTTGGTGCTGGGGTATGTCAAAAGGAAAGGATTGGAGACGTTTACCAAGTTGTCCTTGAAGAGTAATTATACAAATTAAGATTTGGTTCGGTTTTGATAACCTATATGTAGGAGATCCCTATCTATCTAAGGCCTTACAAATGTTTGTAGTTTTACTGATCTCGAGTTTTAGGGTGAGGTTACTGGCCTGAATTTAATCTTTTATATTTACTTGTGCTTAAGGTTGGTTTTATGTCTGAATTTGAATGGAAAAAATATTTTGAGTATAATAGTGTTTAGATCTAGTATTACATAATAAATTATTTAAATTCTGATGGCAAACCGTCCTGAAAACATCAACCTTTTACTCCTGATTGGTCAGGCTCATAGTACTGAACCAACAGTTAAGAACAGTCACAAATAACTGCTGTTAAAGAAGGCATTAATGTCCTTACACTGGCTTTGAAAGTCAACCATATTCATGTCATTTTTCAAAAAAGAGTTCAAAGATATTAGCTATTTACAATTTTTTTTTTACAAAACCAGGAGAGTTTGAGTGATATATTCACATATTCACACTCAAACATAGTAGTTGGTGAAGTGTTCTTCTCGTCGTCGAACTTGCGTCCGTAGATGGATTTGCCGCCGGTGCCATTGTGGTTGGTGAAGTCACCTCCCTGACACATGAACTGAGGGATGATCCTGTGGAAGCCACTGTCTTTGACACCAAAGCATTTCTTGTGTGTGTACAGACAACATAAGTTCTCTACTCAAAGAAGAATGACAAATAAATCAACACTGAAGAGCTAAAGGTGCAGCTTACTCTGAGACTGTCTTGAATTAAAATTAAAAATGTCACTTCTGTCTGTCCATTTAGAACACTCCACCTCTCTCAATAGAAAGTAGGTGTTTTACTCTGGATGGTGGTGTAGTTTGGAGGAAGCACTGACCAGAGGGCTGTTTAGATTTTGATAGCTTCAGCTAACTTCTGGTTTACTTAGAAAATGAAACACTTTCCTCATTTCATCAGTGCTTATGAAATCAAGAGAATATTGAGAAAAGGAGGAGACCGAGACCTGATTGTCCTCGGGATTTGATTTAGTCTTACAGTGACATCCAGTGGTCAAGCAAGGAACTTCATTTTTAACTTTCTTCAAAACAGAACAACTTCGATTTTCTTTTTAAAGTAACTTGCAGTCAAAAATGTTTTTCATATTTTCATATTCTTTTTTTCAACACCTTAAATTCATATTCAATAAAGGACAAGAGTAAATGTGACATAAGAGTACAGTAGAAGTGTGAGGGTTCAGTTATATGTTCAGGAAAACTGCTGGAATATTTGATAAATCACACTCGTACCTGCAGTCATGGGCACCACGTCAACTCGGAGTAACATGCGCAGTCTTCCTGCAGGTTTATTACCGATTTTGATGTCCATGTACACCTGTGGGTTCGCTCTGCCCTTCTTAGCCAGTGGCTCTCCCTGAACACACACACACACACACACACACACACACACACACACACACACACACACACACACACACACACCAATAACATCAGGATATAGCAATAATAAATCTTAATCATTTGTATAATCATTTTCCTACAAACTATTCTACTAGTTAGTTAACACACCACCTTCTCTATAACATTGTGTCATCTGTTGTAAATAGACAGCATAGTTTGATCTTGATCTATTCAGACTAATGTCAGATATAGGCCACATATAGTTTGACATAACTTAACAAAAAAATGGGATTTGGTCAGTAAATCTGATTTGGGCTACTGTTGTCTGGAGTGTGAATGTAGCCTAAGAGTACTATCAAGAAAATTGTCTGAAACCCATTTCTTTTCAAAGAATAGAATAGAAGCCTTTATGTATCACATATACATTACAGTACAGTGAAATTCATTCTTTGCATATGCCAGCCTGTTAGGAAGTTGGGGTCAGAGCACAGGGTCAGCCATGACCCCCAACCTTCTGATCAGTAACCCAGAGCCTTAACCACTAAGCCATCATTGGCAATAATTAAAGAATATGAAAAATAAAGGAAGCCAGCCAACACAAAACCCATTAATTAGAACAAATAAAACTAGTCATTCAATTATAACCAAAGAAATGCAGAAGAAGAAGGTTGTGCATATGAGGGAAAGGATGTTTAAAGCCCAGTATGGATGGCTGGCTGGCTGGCTTTTAAATCGTTCCTATTTTGCCACAAAGCTTTTCAACACATCCAGCACTTTGGCCATGACAACATAAACCATTTTAAAATAGCAGTTTCCCATTTGTGATTCCTGTTGGTTGGCAGGATTTTTTTTCTCTGCCATTTTCATGTGAAGCCAATTTCTTTTCACCTCACTTAATTCACACCTATTTCACCTTTTCTGTAATTTACCTCAGGATGTTGACCCTTTCAGGTGCTTAAATAGAAGACATAAATAAAATCCCTCAGCAGTCCTGATAAAAACTGTGACTACAGTGATATTCACACCCACAATATACTGTAACAACATATTAATAGTCTAAGAACTGCTCCCTAGTTGGAGTTTTGACATCATGAACATTTTGAACCAGGCTCAGAACATTCTGTTTGTATGTAAGTGAAGGGGAGTTTTGGGGATATTTGGTTGTCTGTTATGGGAAAACCATAAGTCTGATCAGTTAGAAAAAATAGAACCAGGTCAGTCTGAACAGCTTGAGGGACAGTGCTGAGTATGGTGGAAGTAGCTTGAAAGCTCAAGTAGTTATAACAGTCAAAAAAATTTTATGGGTTAATGGGAATTTTGGCCAATTTGAGCTCCTGTAATGGGAATTCCTTAATTCTGTAAATCAGATCAGAAAAGTAACAGCAAATTGCATCAGAACAAGATGGAGGACTTTACAGTTTGGTGAATGTAACTTGAAAGCGCTGGGAGTAGTGTTTAGAAATTTTGGGTCTCAGAATAATAATAATAATAATAATAATAATAATAATAATAATAATAATAATAATAATAATAATAACAACGAGAGTGGGGCTTGCAAAATTCGACACCTACATGCAGCTGCACATTCCGGTCAGCAGGGGGTGCAAGTGCATAGGTGTTGAAGCATAACTCCATCCATCCATCCATCCATCTTCTATACCGCTTAATCCTTTTCAGGGTCATGGGGAAACCTGGAACCTATCCCAGGGAGCATTCGGCACAAGGCGGGGTACACCTTGGACAGGGTGCCAACCATCACAGGGCACTGAAGCATAATTAACTTGACATATATTGGTATCTGAAATGATTGTATTCAACTCAAGATTTTAATTTAATAGGCTTTATGACAGTCCAAACACCCAAACCACAATTCTCCTCATTGACCCAAGTGTTTTGATATGTCACATGTATTTGTTGGGGTAATTTTGTAATGCAACTTATTTTGGGGGTTACTGTGCCTGTGACGTAATGTAACGTCACTAGAATACCCGAAATGTAATTCTCCTCATCGAGCCGAGCATTTTGATATGTCACGTGTTTGTTGCAGTAGTTTCGGTAGAAACGGTAGTTTCCATAATTCTTTTATTGTTACTAATAGCTTTATATGTGTGAGTGAGAGATGCATAGTTTTAGTATGTTATAGTTTGGGTGCCTTAAGCAGTGCTAGCAGTCCCCCAAGTCTGGCATTAGAGCCCTTACAGCAGGGTGAATGGTTGACTCAGCAGCATAGTTGGAAAGCCAAAGCTACTGTTAAGCCTCACCCCCAGGAGCATCAATCCTTTCCCATTTACAGGCTTACTTTCGTCAATGAAGCCACCACTGAGAAGCCTGTTGAAAGTGCTCTGGCTATAGGAGATTATTTTGCAACACATGAATTTAGCTAGTTTTTAAGGGGCACGGGAAGCTTTAGTCAGGGTTCATTTCATCTTAAGTGGTGTAATAATTGTAAAGTTGGTTGCTCGACCATTTTAAATTCTTCTTTTTTTAGTGATTATGTATTGGCATTGCAGAACCATCATTTTAAAAATTTTATTTTATTTTACTTGGGTTAACTACGACGGGCACCTTCGTGTTATGGAACACAATACATTTTGGTTATACAGCTGTTTACTGAAACCTCAATATCTTAGCTGAAGATGCTCTGGGCTCCTTGGAACAAAAACTGCTCTCTAGAGCATATTACAAGGTACATGAACCTATATAAACATTTTGTATGTTCTTGGTCCTTAGACTTAGAACTTCAGTCCAAATTTCAACTTTTAGCATAAATGTATATTAGGGTTTGAGTCTCAGTCTTAATTTTTTAGATGATACCTAGGTAAGTATATTGTGCATGCAGACAATTTCAGAACATTTGAGAATTTTTTTGTGGGGGTGAGAGAGTGCAATTTTAAAAAATTCCTTTCACTTTCAGGTTGAATATCTCTGGTGGGGGACCAGATACGAACCGGAAATTTTCACAAGAATAAGGACTCAGTAGTAGTAGTAGTAGTAGTAGTAGCATTCTGCTGTAAAAGTACTACTTTATTTATGCATTTTGAGAAATGAAGAGACGTATTTTAAGCATAATAAATAGTAGAAAAGAACAGGATTTTACAGTAATTATGTTTATGATTGACGTACAATAGTTTATGCTTGACGATGAGGTCTATGTTGGCATGATCTGTCCAATGAGATTGGCAAATCTTTCAGTTTCATATCTGGTTTCTCACTAGAGATATTCAACCTGAAAGTGAGGGGAGGAAAAAAAAAATTGCACCTTCATGCACCCATAAAACAACAAAATAGGAGAAGTCTCAAACCTGAAATTTTCTGCATGCACACTATACTTACCAAGGTATTCCCTAAAAAAAACAAAACTATGATACTATGATATCATGATCATACGCACCTTAAAACAGACCACTCAAAAAAAAGTTAGAACGTAAATGGCATCAAACTAAATCAGTAGTACTCAAAATTGCATGGAAAGAGGGTAAATGGTCTGAAAAGGCAATAATTTTATGATTTTTATTCTATGACAATATTGTGAATATCCTGAGTATTAAAGTTGGACAATTTGATAACTATTGAAAACTATATAGTCACGTCAGTAGAAAGATTAGAATCCATTACTTCCGCCCAACAGACTGAACTAATTTCAAATCAACTTTTGTACTAGATTTCCTCCTCAGACAGATAGAACCAGAAGCAATCAATTCTTTTTTATATATATAATCAACTCATCCATTATGTACATTAATCCTGTAAACTACCAGTTATTAAACCACTGATTGAAAAACCTGACTTTGTTTATAGCCCATTATGAAACCTCCCCTTTATTTCCAGGATCTTATAAAAAGTTATAGTTCAAGGTTTAGACTCATACTTGCACAGGAATAACATTTCTGAAATCTTTCAGTCAGGATTTAGGATCATCAGTACTGGGACAGAGCTGGTATAAGTGATAAATGATATAAAAATAAAAATAAAAGTTCCATGACATATTACATGACATTAAACTATCTAACATCATTTACTTAGTGGTTCTGGTACTAAATTATGTGCTATAATTGGTGTTTTTAAAGTCACAATCACCCTTGCTGGGTAAAAATGTCAGAATTTCCAGGCTCTAAAGAATACTGATATGCCTAACATAAGAAATTATTCCACACATCAAGCTATACAAAATATTTACATTTACAAGTGGTAGGAAATCACTGAAGTATTGCAGAAGAGTTCTGAAATATACCTGAAACGTTATGGAGGTAAACACTCAGTGTTGCAGCTTTTTACATCTCACTGTTCTTCAAAGACTTTCTGCAACATCTGACTAATTGAGTTGCTGCTTGTCATTTTCATGTTTGGTGACGTGTTTGTTTGCGTACTTTTCCACTTTACATAATCAAATCAGAGTGGATGGACAGACAGGTGACATGTGTTCAGGGATAGCCACTGCACTTGGAGGGAAATTCTAACCCTGTACAACTTGCAGAACGCACCCAGTGATGGAGTGGCAGGCCTCTAAATAATGCCCAGGAAGAGGAGACTTTCCTCATTGAGTGGCATATCACTAATGGCTTGCGTCTTGGTGGCGGAATATAGGAGCCAGTTGTGCAATTAAATAGCATCTTTCTGCCTCTTGATGTGGTCTGAAATTGGTGATGCCCTGAACCCCAAAAGGGTTGGGGGCTGATAGCAAAACTGACCTTTGTACCTCTGACACATTGTCATCAGGACAAACTGGTCTGATGTAGTTGCTGCCTGTGTAGTAGTTTGAGATTGTTGTTGTTTTAATCAAACAACAGTGGGAATTATCTAGCAAAAACCAGGAAACTCTTACACATTCTAACTTTTAGTTATACCTAAGAAGTTATACCCTTTTTACTTTTAGCTAGGTTTTATCAATACTAGCTCAGAAAATCTCAAAAATCTCAATTTAATACCTATCTGTCTTTCTTAAGGCCTAATTTTACCATTACAAATCAAACATTATATCTCCGCTCAGGATGGTCTGGACTCCTTGGAACAAAAAGTGGTCTCTGGAGCATAGTACAAGGTACACAGACATATATAAACATTTAGCACATTCTTGTTCCTTAGACTTAGAACTTAAGTCCAACTCAAGATTGTTCACAGTTCCACTTTTAGGATCAACTTACATTTGGAAGGGTTTGAGTCTGTCTTAATTTTTAGGGGGTACCTAGGTAAGTATAGTGTACATGCATAACTAAGCATAAGCATAACTACTAATAAACAATTAACAGCATATTAAATTATGTTTATGATTGACATACAATAGCTGATGCTTGTCACTGAGGTCTATATTGGCATGATCTGTCACAGGGTTCTTTAAATCTGCAGGACTTATTTCTGTGAAAATTTCAGTTTCATATTTGGACCCCACCAGAAATATTCAACCTGAAAGTGAGGGGCATTTTTAAAAATTGCACTTTATTGCCCCCATGAAAAAAAAAATTTTTTAAATGAGAGGAGTCTCAAACCTGAAAATTTCTGCATGTACACTATACTTACCAAGGTACTCCCTAAAAAATATAAGACTAAGACTCGAATCCTTCCCATCACCCCATAATCAAATGATATGCCTAACATAAGACATTATCCCACACATCAAGCTATACAAAATATTTACATTTACAAGTGGTGGGAAATCACTGAAGTATTGCAGAAGAGTTCTGAAACGTACCTGAAATGTTACGGAGGTAAACACTCAGTGTTGCAGCTTTTTACATCTCACTGTTCTTCAAAGACTTTCTGCAACATCTGACTAATTGAGCTGCTGCTTGCCATTTTCCTGTTTGATGACGTCTTCGTTTGCGTACTTTCCACAAAAATTTAAATAATCAAATCAGAGTGGATGGACAGACAGGTGACATTTGTTCAGGGATAGCCACTGCACTTGGAGGGCAATTCTAACCCTGTAGAACCTTGAGAAGGCACCCAGTGATGGGGTGGCAGGCCTCTAAATACCCAGGAAGAGGAGACTTTCCTCATTGAGTGGCATATCACTATGGGCTTGTGTCTTGGTGGCAGCATATAGGAGCCAGTTGTGCAGTTAAATATCTTTTTGCCTCTTGATGAGGTCTGAAATTGGTGATGCCCTGAGCCTCAAAAAGGTTGGGGAATAACAGCAAAACTGACCTTTGTACCTCTGACACACTGTCATCATTACTCACTGGTTTGATGTAGTTGCTGCCTGGGTAGTAGTTTGGGGTTGTTGTTTTCTTTAATCAAACAACAGTGGGAGTTATCTAGCAAAAATCAGGAAACTCTTACACATTCTAACTTTTAGTTATACCTAAGAAGAGCCCTTTTTACTTTAAGCTAGGTTTAATCAATACTAGCTCAGAAAATCTCAAAAATCTCCATTTAATGCCTATGTCTTTTTTTCTAGTGTCTTCAATATAGTACAGGGTCGGGATGTCACGATACCAAAAATCTCATAGTCGGTACCAATACCACCAAAAGTACACGATACTCAATACCAAAGTCGATACCATGGTATGGTATAAAAATAAAATAAAAAAAAAATAAAATAAAAAACTCTCCTGGAGGACATCCTCCTTTGGCTGATACTGGCAAAGACAGAGAGAGGGGGAGAGCGGGAGAGGGGGAAGGGGGGGGGGGTATTTTAGTAATCAAAAACTGTCTCACAATGAGTCTCTGGAGGTGCACTCCTAAATGCATGCACACACACACACACACACCTTATACTCTGAATGCAAGCATTAGTTTAAATTCACCGATATGGTGGCAGGCCAAAACGATTTATTATAAGCAGGAACATTTGAATAATTATTTTTGACATTAGGCTACATTTAGCTGACAGGACACGGGCTGAATGGCACTGCATGGTGGCCCATTCGGAGGTAGTTTATAACATCACAAATGCATTAACGTAGTTAACAAATTACTGGTTATCGCAAACATTAGATGGAGAATAACGTTAGCTGGTTTCACGGCCACAATGCCAGCTGCCTCAAACAAACATAATATAGGACCGTCTTTCAGGTGCTTCACCAAATTCCAGGTGTTTCCTCGCTTTGTTTGAAATGAACGATAGCATCGGTTGCACACCGGAAATCGATACTAGCTTTCCACTCAACGAGTCAGGGCAGAGCTAAACTTGTAAATGTAAACTAAACTTCTGTAGTTTTTCCCGTGTGCTTTTGGACTGACTAAAACACTTGCATGTATTTGCTGCCCCCATCAGGTCCGGAAGAATCGCAACCTCTGTACTTTCGGTACTTTCGTTACAGACGGTACTAACGGAACTGACTTGGTACCGAAGTATCGGTTCTTGTGACATCCCTAGTACAGGGTGAAATAAAATTTCAAATGACTAAATTTTTTTTTCTTGTATTTTCCATACTGTCCCAACTTGTTCAGAATTGGGGTTGTAGTTATGCACAGTAAACCAGACCCCATGGTAAAATATTGACTGGAAATTATTTATCAAAATAATGAATAATCCCAGTCAAATATCCAATTAGCCAAATAATAGTTCATTGTAAGAGTGGCATGGTGGCTTAGTGGTTAGTCCATTTGTATTGCACCTCCAGTGTTGGGGGTTCAATTCCTGCCTCTGCCCTGTGTGCGCAAAACTTGCATGTTTTTCCATGATGCTTGTGTGATTTTGAACTGCCTTCTCTATTTGATGTTTTTGTCCCCAGAATTGGACCATGGCGGCCACTGGGGGTATTCATTCACATCTCTATGCACACATCTCACCTTCACCTGGTATGCTGTACAAAATGCCTCACCTTGAACCAGCCTTTGGTAAATTGAGGTTTGGTTATAGCCTGAATCCACCAATGTGTGGTATGTACCCCCTTGAATACTCACCGGTGTAGAGTGCATCCCAGCTCAGTCAGGGACAGTCTGTGGTGTGTCAGGGATCTGGACCAATGCCACCATCTCCATCACATGGCATTTGTTCTGGAAATGCCTGGGCTCCACTTAGTGGAGATTGGCCCCTGTTTCCATGGGGCAAGGACAGTGGGAGGGAAGCAGGAAAAAGGGGAAGAGCAAGAGTGACAGAGAGAGGGGAGGGAGAAAAGGAGGGCTCACCTGTCCCAGGATACACTGACAATTGAACCTCTACCAGCTGAACTGCCTGGTCTAGTGCAGGGGATGGAAGACTGTGTTCAATGCCATGGTCCCATTCCACTGTCCTCTGCAGTAGTCTGGCAATGAACTGGTCCAGCACCACTAGGTCGACGACATCCTTGCTGCTGCACTCCCTTGCCTGCAGCCACCTTTGACAGGTTTCTCGGTGCTGTTCGGGGTTGCGGCCGACCCATTGCAAATTGGCCCCCTTTGTAGTCCTGGTACTCCAGGAGGTTTGCGACTGGAAGCTGTTTGGCCACAAGCTCAGATTCTCCTGACAGTAGTAGTGGCAGAAGGACTGCCCACTGTGGCTCTGGCCAGTGACATGCAACTGCTGCACTCTCAAAGAGCTCGACAAACACTTTTGGGTTGTCCTGTGGTCACATTTTCGAGTGTAATGCGGGGCATGTCCGCAACAGCCATCGGGCCTGTGGCTGGAGAACCCACCAGTAGGACCAGACTCTGTAGCAGCTGCCGATCCTTTGCTTGACCTTGGTAAAGGGCCTGGAAGTAATGCTTCTGCTACATACAAAGATCGAGGAGGGCCTGGTGTTGCATCTGGTGGATGCCAGTGAGGGTCACTGACAACCTCAGCAAGTGACAAGGACTACATGACAGCAAATCTTTCTCAAAGTCCTGCGTTCCAGCACCAGTGTTATACTTTCCTGGGTTGGGTCAGGAATGAGGAGATGGGAAGCAGACATGGTTCTCTTATTTTATTTTTCACTTTTCAGCGATTTACTACAAAGGCACCCTGCTCTGTGCTGTTAAGCTCTCTCTCTCTCATGGCTCTCATCTCACCCCTCTTTATCCTTGTTTGGCATTAGCAAAATTTTGTCATTAGCAAAATTTCACACAGGTGTGGGATCCTTAATAGTCACTTTTCCTAGCTCCACGCTCCATTCACAAATCAGTGCTGAACCACAGTACTTTATACCTCCAGTTCCACAGTAATGTTTCAAAGGATGAGGTAGTGTCCAAGACAACCTTCTCATATTGCAAAGGGTTCATTGGTTGCTATTAGATTATTCTATAAAGTTCCCTGTTAATACTCATGTAATGAATTCAGTTAGTATAACCTTTTTGTTTTTCTTGTTTTTCTAAGTACTTATATCTTATAAACTCGAATCTTGTGCACATGAATCATTATACAACACCAAGAGCTCTGCGATCTTCTCTATGGCTCAAGAAGTCATCTTTCTCGTGACCTTTTTTTAAGGGCGCTTGTATTTTACAATGCTCAGATTTAATATTTCCAGGCTTGGTGTCCTGCACTTCTGTGTAAAAATGCAGTGACAAATTGTCCCAGTGAAGTCAGCCATCTCAGTGCCCTTCAAAGGCTTTCTGTAGTTTGTGATAAACTGAGCTGCTATTTGTTGTCTTTCAGACTTCATGACTTATGCAAACTGCCTTTGTTCGTCTAATTTCCATCAAAAATTTACTTAAATCAAATTAGTTTGGAGCTGGGATATGTCAAAAAGAAAGGGCTGGAGACATTTAACAAGTTGTCAAAGAGTAATTATAGAAATTAGGACATGGTTAGAACATTGATTGGGGTATCTTCTGGAAATCATCAACCTTTTACTCCTGATTGGTCAAACTCATAGCCTTAGAAATCACTGAACCAACATTTAAGAACAGACACAAATAACTGCAAAAAGGGAGTAACATCCTCATCCTAGATTTGAGAGTTAATTAAAGCCACATTATCATTTTCTAACAAAGATTAAGATAAAGATTCTGCCAAAAATATAAGGCAGTGTTCAAAGGTTTATTAGATATTTACAAATTCTTTATACAAATCCTGAAGAGTTTGAGTGATGTGAGTCCTGCACTTTTACCTCCTAAATTGGAGGCGGTTAAGGCTCCAGGTTACTGATCGGAAAGTTTGGGGTTCAAGCCCCAGTGCTGCCAAGCTGCCACTGTTGGGCCCTTGAACAAGGCCCTGAACCCTCTCTGCTCCAGGGGCACTGTATCATGGCTGACCCTGCGTTCTGACCCCAGCTTCCTGACATGCTGGAGTATGCAAAGAAAAGAATTTCACTGTGCTGTAATGTATAAGTGACCAATAAAGACTCATCATTATCAAAATACACATACTCATATTAGTTGGTGAAGTCTCCTGCCTGACACAAGAACTGAGGGATGATCCTGTGGAAGCACCTGCTTTAGATGTTGAAGCCTTTCTTGTGTTTGCACAGACAAAGGAAGTTCTCTGCTACAAAGAGTCAGAACAATTCAGTCAGAATCTCACTTCCAAAATTATCTGCACAATGCAACCAGCGTACAACACCCACTAGTTGGTATATCTAACTGCACATATTTGTAAAGAATGTGTAGTTGTAGATCCATGTCATTGTGCACACAAAGGCTTCCACCATACAGTGTCTGCCCCTGACTGTGATGAACTGGCATTCCAACTAGGCTGAATTCCAATCTCACATGTAGAACTCCCATCTTGTCAGAGCATGTATGAATTTGAGTGGGTATGAATTTGTGTTTGAGTTTTCTCAAACTTTCAACCAACAAAACTTTCAGATCATCCAGACTAGAGCATCAACAATCAACTATTTCTTCTTCATTGCATCTCACAGATGTTCTATAGTAGGGATGTGTAATCAGCTGGCTTGAGTGCAGGTTTTCATTCCAACCAAGCAGAAGCCACACCTTAGTATACTGAAAGCCAAGCTCAACTGATTAAAATTTAGAATTGTTGTTGCTTGTTGTAATGCATTATTGTTCCTATAATAACAGCTCAGTCCCATAACCTAATCCTAATAATAAATGGATTAAAAACATGTTTAACAAAGAAATGTGTATAATTGTGGATATAGTGATTTTTTTTTTCTAAGAAGAGGTAACATCAGTCAGTAAGTTTCACAACACAGATGTTGGTTCTTGATCTTATTATTTCTAGTTATCTTGATCTTGATTAGATTATCATAGCTATATACAGTCGTTCCCTCTCCAGTATCTATTTTTTCTCTCTTTTGAAATAAAAAAATGCAGCTTGTAATGCTACTGAGAAAGCAGAAAGTGCAAACTTAGTGTTGCAGAAGTTGGTATGGTAACATGTTTGATTAAAAAAAAGCTGCTTCCGCCAGAATAGCTTCCAGTTGCTTCAGTTTCTCTGCCTTCCCATTGTTTGAAAACTTTTTTGCATTTGTCACAATTTCCCCTCGTGCTAAAAACTGGAGCATGCAGCCTGCTCCGAAGCTCGAAGTACAAGCACGCTCTTTTGGGTTGACATTGACTTCGTTTACTTCTGACACATGTTTTTGTTATGGTTTAGGGCTGTCTCCGCCCATGTATTGTGATTGGTTGTTTCCCGTACGTTGCATCATTGTTCTCAGCTGTCTTGTGCTTCACACCTGATTACGTTTGTTATTTAAACCTCTTGTGTATCTATGTACATCGTGAAGTATTGTGTGAGTTTCCGTGTAACAAGCCTTTGCTCATCATGTTTTGTTTCATAGTTTTGATCCGGTTCTCTTTTTTGTCCTTGTTTCGCAATTCCTGTTCAGCCTTGTTTATGGCCGTTTGCCGATTACCTGACCTACTGCCTGTTTTGGACCATGCTTTTGATTCACGATTTGGATTTGTCTGCCTGCCTCTCTTTAATAAAGCTCTTATCTGCATTTGCATCTGTCCTAACCTCCACTATGTTCCATAACATGACAACGATGAGCAAGTCAAAATGATTTTCACCAAATTTGACATAGATCATCAGCAGTCCATACCAGCAATAAGTTATGGATTTTGTGCTGGAAAAAAACCCCAACTTTTTGTTATCTTAAACCATTTCCATACAAAGCATAGTCAAAGTTGACATAAGCACTGCATAGTGTTTTAGCAACATTAGTATTTTGGCAACATTACTGTCTATTCCACTGAAACTTGATATGTATTATCATGACCATGTTCTGATGCTTTCTTAGCTCCTTACTTTGCCTCTGTTGTGATTGGTCCTGTAACTGCTGCTTGCAGCTATATTTTTTATTATTATTATTATTATTATTATTATTATTATTATTACTAGTCGTAGTAGTAGTAGTACTAGTAGCAGTAGTAGAGAGCTGGGCTCTGATGATTTGTGAGTGTCTCATGGCTGGTCCATTTAGCTGTAGATTTCTATATTTTGAGATCTGTGCTCTTCTTTCCATGGCTTCCAGGAGTATCTGACCTCATGAAGGTGTATAGATGGTTTGTAAAGTGTCTACTTTTGGTTAACCCTATATTATTCCTATAAATAAGATAAATGTCACTTATTATCCCAAAATTATGTCAAAAACATTTCCCTTCAAGTAACACTAAATAACTTAAGAACTTCAGTAGAAAGCTAAAACATACCTGAAATGCAAAGAAGGTAAGCAGTGTTGCAGCTTTTTACATCTTAGTGTCCTTCAGAGGCTTTCTGCAGTATGTGATAAACTGAGCTGCTATTGGTGTTCGTTCAGACCTCATGACTCATGCAAACTGTCATGTCCCAGTCCTAATTTCCATATAAAAATTTACTTCAATCAAATGACTTTGGAGTTGGGGTATATCAAAAGGAAAGGGCTGGAAACTTCTACCAAGTTATTCCTAAAGAGTAACTATAAAAATTAGATTTTGGTTCAGTTTTGATAACCTATAAGTAAGAGATAACGATCTATTTATACAAGGTCTTAAAATGTTTGTAGTTAGTTCTTGGTATAGAGTTTTAGAGTGAGGTCATTTATATTTTATGAATATAAAATCGCTCTCCCATGAAGCACAAGAAGAATTTTAAAACTAAGCACTTCTCTAGGCCCAGGTTTCGCGGGAACAAGGCAGGCCAGCTACAGCTCAGGAGGTCATCCAAACCCACCTTACTGCACACCAAAATCATCAAACATTACCTACATCATAAGTAAGTTGTTGTGTCGGCACACTTAGCAGGCTATGAAATACACACCACCAAATGAAGGCAGCTAGCCTCCCCTGTCCCACACCAAGAAAGAAAACACCAGTTAACCCAGAAATACACAAAAACACTAAACAATAAGCAAAGAAAGAAAAACAAAAATATTACAGACACAGTGGAGTGGTAGTTATAATACTCAGGCCCACTGACATCACCACATGCAATAGAGGCAGTTAAACAGAGTAAAGTAAAGCTGATATGCTACACAGCAGAGACAAGCTACGTAAACAGACAGCCCAAGTGTGCCTCTAAGCAACACAGCCAAAGCAACGACCATAAGCGAACCAGCCCAGCAAAATTGCCCATAAGCAAAGCAGCCAAGAAAAATGGTCAAGCAAAACAGGAAAGAAAGAGCAGTCAACCAAAACAGGGAAGAAAAAACAGTCAAGCAAAACAGCAGCAGTGTCACATGTAGCGTCTTCGGCTACGGATTTGTCATAGGGAAGATTTAGTTGCTCAACTCCCCATGCTTACCTTAACACAGAGACCGGAGTGTCAAACTAAATCTACCAAATCCCAGTGTGACAAAGGGAAAGGTGTACTTACCATTGGGTTGAACAAACACCGGTCACAAAGTTGTATGATTACTCACAGGTACCGCGGTTCAATATACCAGCCATCATTCAGTCACTGGCTAATGTTGCCATCACTGAACGTGATCTCTGCTTCCAACCCACCACAAAGCACCAACGCCGTTGTTGTCACCAACTCCGATCTAAAACTATATATAAACATATTACCCTTGAGGTGTTCACCTCATTACACTGTCAGCGAAGTCTCAATGTACCTGAAATGGGGAACTGAAACAGAAATACCAGTGAGTGAGGAACCCTGAATCACCAAAACACATATGCACCTGTAACTGTGTGAACAGTGGAATTAGATTCATTAATTATTAATTTAGAACACCTCTACTGGGTGACAGTCAAGCAGTGCTAGGTATTTTAAAGTGAACCTGAGTATGAGCAGAGTTTTAACTTTAAGTCTATTGTATCAAACTCAACTGTCATATCAAAGTTATCAACTGTTCAATGATTGAGGCTTGAGTGTAAACTGTTTTTAAAAACTGCAGTCTTTAGTCGATCCAAGGAAGAACATCCATCGCCATCTGTAGGGTGTCCATGTGGTACCATCCACAGTAATCATATGGTGATCAGCAGTGAGTGCTTTTCCTTCAGTGAAATAAAGACCATTTATAGACCATCAAGGGCAGGACCTATACCCATACTGTCATCAGACGGATCAGCCTTCATCAAGGATCAAGAGGGCCTAAGGAATCATTCAACTGCTCAACAGACCCTCCACTGTAAGCCCCTCAGCATTGGAGCAACTCTCCAAGCATCCTGTCATGGAAGAATTCAACCAACCACCCATGATCACTAAGCTCACCAAAATAAAAACAAACCAAAAAAAACAGTTGAACTTAGACAAGAACCTGCAAGGACAGCATCCCAGCAGAAATATATAAAGCCACTAGGCAATAATTCAGTGCATCTGGCATAAGTCAGTACATTTGGGAACATGAAAAAAATGCCTGGTGACTTGCCCTAATTGTAGTGCTGTACAAGAACAAAGGCAGCAAATTGGACTGTGAGAATTACAAGGGTATCTCCCTGCTCTCCTTTGCAGGCAAGATTAAGCATTATTTTAAACAGACCCATCCACATAGCAGAAACCAACATGCCTGAGGGCCAGTGTTGATTTCACCCTGGTCACAGTACTGTCGACATGATCTTGACAGTGAAGCAAGTCTAAGATAAGTGTCTGGAACAGAACTTAAACTTCTATTCTGTTTCATTGACCTGATCAAGGCCTGTGGCACAGTCAATAGAGACAGTGAGATACGGCTGCCCCCACAAGTTCATCCACATCATCAGGCTTTTCCATGATGGCATGACAGGCCAGGTGCTCTCCAGTGGTGACCAGTCATTCAGACCAGCAAAAACAAAGACACTCCATATCATCATTCAGGGGGTGCTTTAGGGGAAGACTGTGATGGCCCACAAACACGAAGACCTCCAAGCCATGCTCAACAAGTTCTCAGAGGCCTCAAAAATGTCCCTTGCTACCACAATGTCATAGAAAGTTTTATGCAGGGTCCTGCACACACCAAAAGAACTCAGCCTCCTCAGCAGGTGGAGACGACTTTGGGCCTTTTTGTATAGGACATCTGTGTTTGTGGACCAGTCCAGTTTATTGTTGAGCTGAACACCCAGGAATTTATATGTCTCCACCCTCTAAATGTCCATACCCTGGATGCTCACCGGTGTAGACCGGGTTGGCCTCCTGCAGAGGTCGACTACCATCTCCTTTGTCTTGCTGGCGTTTAATTTACAAAAGGCAAAGGTGGTTTAATTTACAAAAGTTGACAAAGTCAGCGATGACCTCCTGGAATTCCTGCTTGTTCTCCTCTTATACTCATCCAACAATGACCGTATCATCTGAGAACTTCTGCATGTGGCAGCTGTTAGTGTTATGCCTGAAGTCCACTATGTACAGTGTGAAGAGAAATGGAGCAAGCACTGTACCCTGCGGTGCTCCCGTGCTGCTGACCACCACATCAGACATACAGTCCTGGAGCCTCATATACTGTGGTCTGTCACTAAGATAGTTGGTGATCCATGCAGCCAGGTGGCGATCAACTCCAGCTCCCAAAAGCTTCCCTCTAAGTAGTGATGGCTGAATTGTGCTGAAAGCACTGGAAAAATCAAAAAACATGAGCCTCACAATGCTCCCAGTATTCTCCAGGTGTAGAAGTGATCTGTGCATCAGATAAATAATGGCGTCCTCAAACCCCATGCCTGGTCAGTAAGCAAACTGTATGGGGTCTAGCTCTGAGCTCACTAGGGTCCGCAGCTGTTGCAGTACAATTCTTTCCATGAACTTCATCAGGTGCGAAGTTAAGGCTACCGATCTGAAGTGGTTTGGCACACTCTGATGAGCAATTTTGGGTACTGGAACCACACAGGAAGTCTTCCACAGTACTGGAACTCGTGTTAGTCTCAGGCTCAGATTAAAGATGTGCAGGATAACCTCACTGAGCTGATCTTCACAGTCTTTAAGCAGTCTGGAGCTGATTCAATCTGGGCCAGGGGCCTTTCTTACCTTGATATTTTTTAGCTCCTTATTCACCTGACTGAGTGTCAGAGAGAGACTGTAGGGGGGAGTTATTGGCAATCCCTGATGAGTGGTATCTGGGGAGGGGTGGGAAACCTCCTCGAGTGAGGGATGGTGAGCAGTGGAGAGGTGTGAGCTGTGTAATGCTGATATCTCAGAAGCTGTGAGAGTTGGACAATGCCAATATTCCTGGAGCCTTGGGGGTGGAGGAGGGGGTGTCTATTGGTCAAAGAGGGAACGGTTGAGTCGCTGACAGGTCTGAGGTCTGGTCGGAGGGGGGAGGAGATGGAGCCGAATCAAATCTATTAAAAAACAGATTTAATTAATTTGTCCTTTCACAGTCACCAGATACAAGGCCCCTCCCATTGTCTTTGTTTTGACATGAAATTGTTTTCAGTCCCCTCCAGACCTCCCTCATGTTGTTCTGTTGAAGGCACTCCTCCAACTTTTTTCTGTACCTGTCTTTTCCTTTCCTTATCTCCCCTCTGAGCTGTTTTGGAACCCTCCTCAGCTCATTTTTGTCCCCCAATCCGAACAGTCTCTTTTTTTCCTTTAACAGGGCTTTGAGGTCTGGAGTCACCCAGGGTTTGTTGTTGGAAAAACACCAAACCTTCTTCTTAGGCATGGTGTTCTCCACACAGAAATTAATGTAGTCCATTACACAGTGTGTGAGACTGCCAGTGTGCTCTCCATGCAAACTACAGAGCATCTTCCAGTCTGTAGACTCAAAACAGTCTCTGAGTGCCTCACTGGTCCCCTCAGACCATTTTCTCACATACCTTGTGATTGGAGGTTGTTTATTCACCAAAGGTATGTAGACAGACAGCAGGTGGACCAGGTTGTGATCTGAGCGGCCAAGCGAGGGAAGGGGTGAAGAACTGTATCCATCTTTTGTGTTTGCATACAGCAGATCCAATGTTTTATTACCCCTAGTGTGGTATTTAACAAACTGTGTGAAGGTGGGGAGAGTTGAGGACAGGGAAGCATGATTAAAGTCCCTGGAGATGAGAAGGTGGGACTGTGGGTGCGATGTCTGCTGCTGTGACAACAGTATGAAGTAGCTTACATGCCGCTAGCATCAGAAGAGGAGGGGATGTAGACAATTATCACAATGACGTGCGAGAACTCCCTCGGCAGGTAATATGGCTGCATGCTAACCTCAAGCAACTCAATATCCTTAGTGCACCACTGCTCTTTAACACTGATATACCCAGGGTTACGCCGTCTCTCATTCACAAACATCGCTATTCCCCCACCCGTCCTCTTGCCACTCTCCTTTGCATTCCTGTCCGCTCTCACAAATTGAAATCCGTCCAGTGTAACCAGTGAATCCGTACTGAGACTGTTCAACCACATCTCTGTGAAGCACATGATGCTACAATCCTGGTACTCTCTCTGCAGCCTGGTTAGCGCTGTTAGCTCTTCCATCTCATTGGAGAGAGATCTCACATTCCCCATAGTAACGGACGGAATGAACGGTTTGTACCATTTTTTTCTCTCCCAGCGTTAAAGTCCAGCTCTGCTTCTCCTTCTCCTCCTAATTTCCTCAGGGATCACCAGTCTTTCTGTAGGAAGTATCCTGGTGTTGCTCAGTGCTAACAGCTGCTCCTTAGTGTAAACAATAGAGCCGTGGCCAAATGGGTCTCCAAGTGCGGAGCCGTACAGTCCATCAAACAAAAAAATAAATATTGCCAACCTCCACAACTGTGTATCCGTATCTGCAAACAGAACAGCAAGGATTAGTGTAGAAAGAAACACGAAGAAAGCACAAAAAACAAGGGAAATATACTAAACTTAGCCAAAAAAGAGCAGATCTGCTGCAACAGGCTGCCACCCACGCGGCACGTAAGTAGACAAAGGTGGTCCATTTAATTTACCACAGGATTTAACACAATTTAAATGAGGTCCATTTCATTTAAAACAGGAATTCACCACTGTCCTTATAATTGGAGTATACATTCCACTAGCACTAATGCTAAGGGGACGCTCTGTGAGCTGTATGAGGATATTAGTGTACTGCAGAATGCACACCCTGATGGACTGTTTATCATCACCGGAGATTTTAACCATGCAAATCTCAAGTCAGTGCTCCTTAAATTCCATCAGCATGTGAACTTTGCAACGACATCTGCGAACACGCTGGATCTTGCTTACACAAACATCCCCGGCATGTAGCAGGTGGATCCCTGCCCCCACCTCGGCTACTCATACCACATCTCTGTTATGCTAATCTCAGAATACAGACTGCTCATCAGACACTCCAAACCGGTTCTGAAGCAGGTGAAACCTGGCCAACAGGAGCACTTTGACAGCACATTGACTGGCACATGATCAGGGAGGCTGCAACCAATAGTGACTACACCAACTTGGAGGAATACACGGCATCAGTGACCAGCTACATCAGCAAGTGCATTGATGATGTCAATGTCTCCAAGACCATCACCACACACTCCAACCAGAAGCCATGGATGACTGCGGTGGTGCATGTACTGCTGAGGACCCGAGACTCCATATTCAGGGCAGGTGACAAGGCAGCCCGAAGAACGGTGAGAGCCAAACTGTCCCTGGCCATCAGAGAGGCAAGGCACGCACAGGCCCAGAAAATCCAAAGCCACTTCATGGACAGCAATGATACGTGGCGGATGTGGAAGGACATTCATGTCCCCTCACTCTCACACCAATCATCATGAAGTGCTTCAAGAGGCTCATAATGAGGCACACCACACTGAGTACTGGGGACCCCCAGGGCTGTGTGCTCAGTCCACTGCTGTTCACTCTGATGATTCAGGACTGTACAGTAATGCAAATTTCGAATCAGATCATCACGTTCGCCAATGACACGACTGTGGTGGGTCTCTTCAGCAAGAACAACGAGTCAGCACACAGAGAGGAGCTGCAGCAGCTAACGGACTGGTACAGACCCAACAACCTCTCTCTGAACATGGACAAACAAGAGCATGGTGCGACCACTCTCCGTTATACAACGACAGCTCCTCTATGGGGATAGTCAAGAGCACCAAATTCCTCAGTGTTCACTTGGCATAGGACCTCATCAGGTCCCCCAACACCAGCTCCATAAACAAGAAAGCCCAGGAGAGCTTTCTTTAAATATACCAAACCAAGTCACACCAGAGATTAGTCTCAGTTTAACTGAGTTTTCTTCTTCACCTCTCACACTGACCAGGCCTGTGTGATACTGTCTGTCATAAGCCTGAGCTGTCATTGTGTACTATTAGATATGTAAATGTAGCTGTCACTGCCAGTTGTTGTTTGTGAGATTAAAATCAATGAAACTTGAATATTCAAGAAATGTTACTCCTTACAAAAAAGAAAAACAAACATGTTACAGCATAAAAATGCTAAAAGGAAGTTTCTCAGAAACAAAAAAGAGCAAAATCACTGCACACATTTTAACCTAGATAGACGATAAACGATTTCCTAAATGCAATAAATGTCTTTTCTTATAGCTTAGATTTGCAGTTTAATATTTTGGCACTTAAAAACACAATTAAGTTCAATTAGCAGACAGAAAACACAGTTCAGAATTTTTCTTAGACAACATTCTCTACTGACAGTATGACATAATTTGAGATTGACTCCTGGCTTGTCCTTTTGGCTTTGGATTTCTATTTTTTGAGATCTGTGTTATTGTTTCCAGTACTTTTTGGCTTCCAGGAGTATCTTATATTTTACATATATAGATAATAAATTATACAAAGAAATGTCATTTATGTCAAAAACATTAAAACATTTCCCCTCCAAGTGTCCTTCAGAGACTTCCTGCAGTATTTGATACACTGACCTGCTTTTTGTTTTCTTTCAGACTTGATGACTTATGCACACTGCTGTGTCCTTGTACGCCTACTTTCCATAAACAAAATTTCTTAAATCAAATGAGTTCGGAGCTTCAAAAGGACAGGATTGGAGACGTTTACCAAGTTGTCCTTGAAGAGTAATTATACAAATTAAGATTTGGTTCGGTTTTGATAACCTATATGTAGGAGATCCCTATCTATCTAAGGCCTTACAAATGTTTGTAGTTTTACTGATCTCGAGTTTTAGGGTGAGGTTACTGGCCTGAATTTAATCTTTTATATTTAATTGTGCTTAAGGTTGGTTTTATGTCTGACTTAGAGAAAAAAATCTATTGTGACTATTATAGTCTTTTAGATCTTGTATTACATAATAAATTAATTAGAACTCTGATGGAGTACCTTCCTGAAAACATCAACCTTTTACTCCTGATTGGTCAGGCTCATAGAACTGAACTAATAATTAAGAACAGTCACAAATAACTGCTGTTAAAGAAAGGCATTAACGTCCTTACACTAGCTTTGAAAGTCAACCATATTCACATCATTTTCCAAAAAAACAGTAAGGTTTTTGTTTTGTTTTTTAGAAAATATTCTGCCAAAAATATAAGCCAGTGTTCAAAGATTCATTAGCTATTTACAAACGCGTTATACAAAACCAGAACAGTTTGAGTCCTGAGAGTCCTTTTAACTCTCAAAACACATGTACACACTTCACCAACACGCCTCATCACACACTTCTCAAGTACATAATTTCCCAAAACAGAGATTGCCATGTTTAAAAATATAAAAATTATAGACATACTGGTTAGGTAGAAGAATAATTGGACATTCAATAGTGGCATAATGAATTAATGGCTTTAACAAACAAGTCAACAAAGATCACAGTTGCAGTATTTTAGTATAGAATCAGCCAGTTTCTGTAAGACTTGTGCTTTCAGTTCATGCACACTAGAGCATTGAAGTTTTGTAGGGTTTAGGTCAGGGTTCTGGGAAGTATTCATTCAAAAGGTGGCTCACATGCTTTGGCTTATTATCCTGCTGAAAAATCTACTTCTGTCACTGAGTACCTGATGCCATCACTGAACACAACACCACTGTAGGAAGAACAGCTTCAGTCACCTCCATGCTTTATAGTGCTTCATGGTACACTCTCAGACAGGATGTGTTAGAAATCCAATTCTGAACTCACCTCAAAGTGAATGTTTGTTGCTTTGAGCTTGTGACACACACACACACACACACACACACACACACACACACACACACACACACACACACACACACACACACACACACATTCTTTCACATAGAATGTATTCAGACATAGTATGGTCATGTGCATTCCACACACACACACATTCTTTCACATAGAATGTATTCAGACATACTATGGTCATGTGCATTCCACACACACACACACACACACACACACACACACACACACACACACACACACACACACACACACACAAGGCTGATGAAAAAAAATAAGCAAAATGATTAATAATGAATTTCCATACACGTCCAACCAAAAATATGACACACACACACACACACACACACACACACACACACACTTATGCATACAAACACACACACACAGACACACACGTTCTTTCACATAGAATATATTCATACATAGTATGGTCATGTCCATTCCACACACACACACACATACACATCCAACCAAAAATATCACACACACACACACACACACACACACACACACACACACACACACAAACATTCTTTCGCACAGAATGTATTCAGACATAGTATGGTCATGTGCATGTGCAATCATTTTAAAAATTCTGTTGCTCCAATTAGATTTTCTCCAGTAGAATGCAGCCTTTTAAACCAGGAAAAATGACTAACTTTAAGTTGTATAACAATAGTAATTAAAATCCAGTATAATTTACAATACAAATATCATACCTAACATCTATGAAGGTTTTATAGACATAAAAGCACTGATTTAAATGAGCAATATAAACAATAAAGAAACACTCTGCATCTACTACTTTTATCCCTCTCATAGACCTATCCACAGTCCAAAGGGTGCTAATTCTGCTCAAAGAGCAAACTGACTACAATGGAGCTAGAAGGCTATATGTGTGAATGACAAAAGATTTATTGATTTTTTTTAAAAATGTGTCAATACATGAAATTAGATTACACAATGTAGTTACACGAATAAGTGGAAATGTAATCATGCTTTTCTTTCCTATGGCACATATGAAAAGCCCTCTCTAGATGAACAGATTTGTCAAATGAAACTTTATCATCCTTTTCCACTGCTACGGTAGACTACACAGTAGATTTTCAAATTACACTGCTAAACATGACTAGCATTAGCTATGTGTAGTAGTGCAAAATGGGTCCAAAGTAGGTCCATCAACTGTATTAACAGGTGTAGCCTATACACAATTCATAATTGAGAATATGCCCAAATTTATTGCTTTAGTAGAATTTATTTGTAAGTGAAATTATACTCACATTGAATCGTGCTTTGTACAGTATTTGTTCAGTCTACATGTCCTCTAACAGTCTTAACTGTGTGAATTTTTCCAGGAATGTTAAATGTGTACGGACTTGACATTAGTGACTTGAAATTATCACGCCAATTTCATTAATCTACTACTTTCTTCTACAACTCAATTAATAGATCTTGTATGGTAGCACTACTTGTATTGTTCTCTGCTTGATAGATCGCTTTGTTGTATTCTCTCATTTGTAAGTCTCTTTGGTTAAAGCGTCTGCTAAATAAATAAATGTAAATGTACTACAACTTATATTTTGTTTTAAATCAATTAATGCAGAAATTTCAGTTTCAATTACATACAATAATAAGTTGATGTAATTATCAACATTATTATGTCAACACAACTCATCAAAATAATGTTTACAGTTTTAAAAATTGAATTAAGTCAATCAATTTGAATTTTTTTTTTCTTGCAACCACACATTTAATTAAGTTGTGGTAATAGGTCCCCTGAATTACTTTTTAGACAAAAGCGTGATTATTTCTGACGACGAGTTTCCTGAGACAACCGCTCTGTGTTCTTTCACACACACACACACACACACACACACACACACATACATGCATATCCCTTGTCTAACACTCCTGAGACAGGTCAAAGGTCATCACCAACCGTCATTATCTTAACAGGTGTAGGTCATTGATTAATATCAGTGGTCCTTCACATAGATCCATATGTTCATTGTGCATTCCACAAGTATATACATGCATATCAAATGGTTATTATTGGTTATACACTGACTTTTGCTCCAAGAAAAAAAAAAACAGATGTTAGTTTGACAGTTTCTTCATGAAGATATTGTAAAGACGTTCTTGCTTAACCCTGAGCAGGGCGTCAACAACTCAGAATATCGTCTCTTAAGTCCAAGGGTTCTTTGGGAGGTAGAAAAAACATTTAAAGATGATGTTTTAAAAGAAACGGGCGTTTCGTCCATAATGGCAAAAAAGAGAAATGGTTGTACTCCAATGTGAAATAAATCGCTGGAGACACACTGAGTACATTTCTCTTCGACAGTCTATAAGGATCCCTACCCTTCATGTAATATGAAAAATGTACACACCCTCCGTGACTACATTACGTGAGGTTTAAACATTTTTATTTTGTGATGGCAGCAAGACAAAACTGTTGTACATTTTATATCTGGTGATTTTAGAATTAGGCCCCAACTGTCAAATATATTTTAAAAAGTAAAAATGAATAATTTCCCTCACAAACTTCTTCAGACAATAATTGTCAGAACATTTTTCACATGGGTGATAGGTGTTTGATAACTTTTTTTGCTTCAATATAAATAAATAAATAAAAACTGTTTTGTGTGTTTACTCAGGTTGCCTTTCTTTAATGTTGTATTTTGTTTGATTAGTATGAGATATACACATAAACAAGAAATCAGGATGGGGCAAATACGTTTTGTATTATTCTTCGATTCATCTCATAATGGTCAGCATGGGCGTGATTCTGGGAATAGTCTGTGATGGTTGAGGGATTGTGTTAAATTGATTTGTATGGGGAAAAAAACAATAAAATTAACTTTGAAAGAAAGAAAAGCAATTTAAAGAAACCAATGATGTGAACCATAGAAGTGGGCATGGCCGAATAATGTGTCCCTTTCACAGCGAGCTTGAACGCATCACATGACACACTGTTGTTTTGCACATGCGGGTCAGTTAAGGAGCGTGATCTATTCAGACTAATGTCAGATATAGGCCACATATAGTTTCACATAGCTTAACAAAAATATGGGATTTGGTCAGTAAATCTGATTTGGGCTACTGTTGCCTGGAGTGTGAATGTAGCCTAAGAGTACTATCAAGAAAATTATGTGAAACCCATTTGTTTTCAAAGAATGGAATAGAAGTCTTTATTGATCAGATAGTACAG
Organism: Ictalurus punctatus; assembly: GCF_001660625.3. Classification (NCBI taxonomy): domain Eukaryota; kingdom Metazoa; phylum Chordata; class Actinopteri; order Siluriformes; family Ictaluridae; genus Ictalurus; species Ictalurus punctatus. The sequence continues at coordinate 29,466,580 of NC_030424.2, forward strand.
TGAAATTCATTCTTTGCATATGCCAGACTGTTAGGAAGTTGGGGTCAGAGCACAGGGACAGCCATGACCCCCCAACCTTACTATCAGTAACCCAGAGCCTTAACCACTAAGCCATCATTGGCATTAATTAAAAAATATGAAAAATAAATTTCACCTCACCACCTTTTCACCTCACTTAATTCACACCTATTTCACCTTTTCTGTAATTTACCTCAAGATGTTGATCTTTTCAGGTGCTGGTACACTACAAAATATGTTTTATTGGCATAGACATGAGTCAAAATATGTACCTTTCTGCCTCTTCTGTCATGTTTTCATTTTGTTTCCAGCCTTCTGTGTGCTTGATTTTTTGGGAATGTGCTTTGCATTTTTATAGGTATGTGTGTATGAAGAAAATAAGCCTTTCCAAAACTTTTGTAAATCTGGTGGAATTTTTTGTTCATTCTTTGTTGTTTTTACACATGACTTTACTAAAATATTGATAATTGAAGCCCATTATAAGAACTTTAAAGCTCAGTGAATTAAACAAGCACAGTGATGTGCTCCTACAGGAGGAAGCAGGAGAGATTCAGCAGGGGGGATATTCTGCACATTTCTACACATATTCTGCACATTAATCCTGCACATTAATCACTGATTCTTACATCACATAATCCATGAATTCTACCTGATCATGAATAAAATGGTTAATTAATGCTTAGAATAAGGAAAGCACTAAGAATATTGTCTATATACAAGTTTTTAAAGTATATATGCATTTTTAAAGTGAGTAAATAATTATTTCACCTTCATCATCCCTCCAATAGTGAACTACGTCTTATTACATTTACTGAGTAAACATACTACTCAACAAAAATGACTAATGCACTACAGAATTACTGTATTTGAGACACAGCTATAGACTTAGAGACCTCCTTTTTCTATTGCAGTATTAGTTTATTTCTCCTTGTGAAACACCTCTCCATCTGGTTGTGCTCTCCATTTCACCTCAATGTCCTCTACTATCCCATTATCCTTCAGTTTCTGCTTGATCTGAAAAAAAAAAAACACTTTTATTACTAAACAATGCCAGATAGAGGCACTAATCTCTGAAAGAAATCTCTGTAAAAGTTGTAAAAAAAATTCTACAGAAATGGAAGACAACAGTCAGATTCTTATTACAATACAGTGTGTACGTGGCAGAGCTTGATTAAGACTCAGGTTCTGGCTGCAGTAATGAGGAGGGGAATGTACATTTTTAGTGTGGTCTTGTGGAGGATGAGACCCACCTTCTCCAAGATGGCCACATTTACTGCAGGATCATTCACATCCTGACTGGACTGGATCTTCATCTTCATGATTTGTTGTTTTGTGGTTCCTGGATGTTGAAATGTAAACACGGACAAATACACACTATTACACTTATATTCTAAAAGCAGTTTAAATTTTATTGAATATAAGTAATAGTTAACATACCTGAGTAACAGAAGAAAGGCAAAATGTCTGAGCACGATGCATCAGCGGCCTCACCCATATATATATAACCACAGTTTTCATCCCACTGGCCATTATCAGGTTGTCCAGACATCCAGCTGATAGTAGAGAAGTTGGTATGATCTACCCACTTCCAGGGGTCTTTTATCAGTCCAAACCATGTAATTCCGGTGACTAGTGCCTGTATAAATGAGTTTTCTGTTTCATCTCTCGCACTGGCCAGGTCTGTGTGATACTGTCTGCAGTAAGCCTGAGCTTCGGACCATTGTACAGTATTAGATATGTAAATGTACCTGTTGTTGCCAGTTTTTGTTTCTGTGAGAATAAAACAGAAGAAACTTGAATATTCAAGAAAAGTTAGTCCTTACAAAAAAGGGAAAGGTAAACAGGTTACATTATAAAAACGTTAAAAGGAAGTTTCACAGAAACAAAGAAAAAATATAGCTGGAAACAGCAATTACAAGGCCAAGCACAACAGAGGCAAAGTAAGGAGATAAGCAAACATTATTTTAGAATGGTCATGATTTTATGACCAACCGCTAAGAAGTTATAAGCAAAAATATGCTTTTTTCATATCTTGTGAAAACTAGGAGGCACTGTTCCGAAACTGGCCAGGTACTCTAATGTCATGATGATTATGACTTATACTAAATTTGGTCTGAATACACTAAAGCATTATGGAGATAAAGCCTCACGTCCATTTTGGCATGCTCGCCATTGAATTCGTTTGTGTGTTATTCAAGAATGGTTTGATGAATCAACATGAATTCCATAATTTTTGTTTGCATGGTCTAAAGATGATCTCATTCAGTTGTAGTGAAAATCAGACAAACAGTCTAGGAGGAGATTTAAAAAGTTGTTTTTTTAGAAAGCTGTTTGCCAAATTTCATAACTTTCCAATGTACAGTTCTACGGCTATCATAGACTCAAGAGCAGAAGAAGAAGAAGAAGAAATAAGTAATAATAAATAATAAATAAATAAGGTGCTTGGCCCCTAAAAAAGAATAAAACACTGCACACATTTTGTTCTAGAAAGACTGAACCTGTAAACAATTTCCTAAGTGCAATAAATGCCAAAGTCAATCATATCAGTTGTGTTTTTTGATAGGTTAGATTTGCTGTTTAATAGTTTGTCACTTAAAACATATTTAAGTTCAGTTAGCATGCCGAAAACACACAAGTCAGATTTTTTCTTTAAAGACAACATTCTCTACTGACACAATGGGAAAGTGAATAATATGTAGATTTTACCATCAAAGCACAGAAAGGGGCGCAGTTCAGTACATTTCAGATCCCACCAACCCCAGGGAGTTGCAGCGCCACAGTTTTGTTTTCCACCATTGTTATTTGGCTCTCCAACATCCCAATTTCCCAATATATTTGTCACTGGTTCATATCCAAGGGACCAGTGCCAGCTGGAAATATTACTGTACATTCCAATCCAAGCACTGGAACTGAATTTCTGACTCTGTACTTCATTCTGTAGTTGGATCACGTCATCATTACTTTTGATGATAGCCAAGTCGGTGTATGTGGCTTGGCAGTAAGTCTGAGCATCAGTCCACTTTCTTCCCTGCTGGACCAAAAAGTACTTACGGGTCACAGACTGGACAAGGGGGACAACTCCTGTGGAGAAGAGTTTTAAAAGATTTTATGCAATGTTACAGCTATGGCAGAAATTCCACTAACGTCCTTGTTTAATTTTACTGTTCAGTGTAAAAGATGGTATTATAGTTTTCTTGGGTGAAAACAAAACAAAACAACACAGACACTGATTTTTCTTTTGTTGTTTATAAAAAAAAAACATCTCCCGTAACTCAATAATTGTGAAACTACCTACCTCTTGTAATCCTACATATTACAGTTTTTGGCTCAATACTCAAATGAGATTTTTTTCCCCCGTAAAATGTCTTGGTTATGCATGTAACCCTGTTCCCTGAGAAGGGAACGAGACATTGCATTTAGCATAACACTATGGGAGCTCCTTTGTGCGCAACCGGCATCTGAAGCTTGTGTAAAATCATGCCTATTTATAGGCCTGCCGTGCTCAGGTGACGTGGCAAAGTCTTCAAGGAGGCGATCCACCTAGTGGAATAATGCCCAAAGGCATAGCAGGACCACACGCCTCATAAGCGATAGAGATTGCTTCCACTATCCAATTAGAGATGCGTTGCTTTCACACAGCATCACCTCCACTGTCGCCGCCAAGCAGACCAGCAGCTGCTCCGATTTATGTCACTGGCTGGAGCGGTGGACATAAGTACAGTGAGCCCTTACTGGACACAGCAGATGCAGTCTCTCTTGTTCTGGTTTGAGGAACAGACGAGGGCAGAAAGCCTGCAACAGCACAGGCTGGGCAGCAGATGTAAATAATTGGTAAATGGCACACTTATATAGCGCATTTATCCAAAGCGCATTACACTGTGTCTCATTCACCCATACACACACACACACACACACACACACACCAATAGTAGCAGAGCTGCCATGCAAGGCGCTAACTTGCCATCTGGGGCAACTTGGGGTCCAGTGTCTTGCCCAAGGACACTTCACATGTGGAGTCACGTGGGCCAGGAATCGAACCGCCTACTCGCTTGAGATATGTCAGGCCCATCTGCGCTGCCTGCAGATGCGTCCCAGTCGCCTGATACCACGCATGAACCTTGAAGTTAGAGGATGTTGCCCCGACAGAGTCTCCATAAACAGGGGCGTGGCTGGCCAAAATGGCAGCTACGTAAACCCTGATTGTAGAAGGAGCCCACCCCACTGAGAAACGTCCTTGTAAGAACTCCAGGACTGTAGCTAGTGCACAGGTCACTGGGTCTAGCTGGCGTTCCTCACACCACAAGACAAAAAGCCACCACTTGAGCGCACAAAATTTCCTCATGGATGGTGCTCTAGCTATCAACATGGTCTCTACAACCTCAGTTGTGAGACCAGAATCTATGAGCTGGTGCCCCTCAGGTGCCAGACTCACAGTTTCCATAGTTCCGGCCGAGGGTGATAAATCAGCCCTCCAGCATGAGACAGTAGATCGCTGCAGTTGGGAATCTCCCAAGGAGTGCCACCTAGCAGGAATATTATCTCTGGGAACAATATTCAAGCTGGCCAATAAGGTGCTACTAGCAGCAGATGTAGACTGTCTTGGTGAACTCTTGCTAGAACTTGTGGGAGCAGAGCAATCGGTGGAAAAGTGTACAGATGTGACCTCGGCCACATGTGCACCATGGTGTCCATCCCTAATTATGTGGGAGGAGTGAGGGTGAACCACAGCGGGCAGTCCTGCTTGGCCAAACCTCTGCCATATGGACTCCACCACTTGTGGATGGAGCCACCAATACCTGGGTCTCAGCCCCTGCCTCAACTGGATGTCTGCCCACACATTCTAGTTGCCCAGAATGTACATTGCACTCACTTCCAAAATTTCCCTCTGCCCAGAGAAGAATTAGTTGCACGTGCCTGAATAGGGGGTGCAGACATAATCCTCACTGGTGGTCAATATATGAGACCACCACTGTGTTATCTGTAAACACATGAAGACCTCTCAATTAACGTTGGTTGTTGCTGCTATAAGCTCCAATAGTCTCCAATAGAGACTGGAGGGGATGCCAAGATTCAGCTTTATCTTGCTCAATGTTGATAGGATGGACCCTACGCATGTTGGGGATAGAAATGCCCTCATCATAATAGAATCCTTATAACCCCTAGAAAAGTTGTCCACTGCACTGGAGTAAGCATACTTTTCTGAGGTTCAACCTGAGCCCCAAGCTCTTCATGTGGGCAAGAATAACATCTCGATGTTGATCCGCCAGTTCCCTGGATCATGCTAGAATTAACCAGTTGTCCAGGTAGTTTAGTACACGAATGCCCTGGAGTCACACTGGAGCCAGAATGACATCCATGCACAATGTGAAGTTGTGAGGCGATAGCCCGAAGGGAAGAACCAGATCTTGGCTATAAGGAGATATGCACCTCTTAGATCTATCGTCACAAACCAGTCCTCAAACTGAATCTGTGGAACGATAAGTTTTGGCATCAGCCTCTTGAACCTGTATGTCCGAAAAGTACAGTTCAGATGACACAGATCTAAAATTGGCCACATACTCCTATATTATTTGCAGACCAGGAAATAATGGCTGTAAAAACCTCCCTCCTTCAGGGAACGGGGTACATGTTCTATGGCCCCTTTGACCAAGAGGGATCTCACTTCCTGCACTAACATTGGGCTCTGGTCTCTGCTAACTACTGTGGTGAGCACACCCCTGAACCAGGGGGGCAAGCTCTGAACTGGACCCGGTACCCCTTTTCTACGGTAGACAGAACCCATGGAGACACATTTGGCAGTAGTTTCCATGCTGCCAGACGGTCTTTTAGTGATGTTAACTATTCCACATTCTATTGGAGGGAAAGCATCCGATTTTCATTGCCCTGTGACAGCTTGCTGACCAAAGAACACTGAAAATTTGGGACAGCCTTGGCTAGGGGAGGCCCTACAGTAGCACTGGGGGCTAACTGCCCTGAAACCTCATGTCCCCTGATATGTCCCTCCACATCCCCTCAGGACTGCTCTTCTTTGTTTGCCTGGGCTTTATGACCATTCTCAGATCAGGCCTAGTAGCAGGCCGCGACTGTGGCTTCCCGGTTCCCTTGCCTGTCTGCAGGGGTTAACGGGCTGCCATAATCACCTTCTGTGTCTCCCTTGCACTAGTGCTGGCTTGGGCTCCACTTGTGGATGCCTGGGTGAATGCAACACAACAGGGAAGGATGTCACGTTCACTCAGCAGGTCTGCTTGGTAAACCTGCAACACTGTCATTGTCGGCAGTGACCCACAAGCAAGACAAGTTTTTAACACACTTATGGTTCCTCAGAGCCAGAGAGGAATTATTACTATTATTTTTGTGTATGTTTTTTTTTTTTTGTCTTTCCATAGCGGAAGGAGCTCCAAAATCCAGCAGAGAGCCGGACCCGGAAGACAGAGCAAGAGATAGAGCAGCGCTCATCTCCGACTCCTCTTCCAGATCCATAAGAAATCCCCCGGACCTGAGACGGCTAGCTTCCTCGGCAGCGGCCAGCCCAGATCCGCGAGGCTTTGAAACCCTACTCGCTTCGGCTTCCGAGAAGAGAGCGAGTTACAAGTGGAGCTGCCTAATGTAGGCGTTATAATGCGCAGTCAACACAAACAACTGACATGCAGTCTCGCTGAAGATAATAAGGCTGACGGTGTGGTTCACAGGTCCCAAATATATATATATCACGCAATGCGCTTAATTGCCACATCACCTGATCACGGCAGGCCTATAAATAGGCATGATTTTACACATGCTTCAGATGCCGTTTGCGTGCAAAGGCGCTCCCCATAGTGTTACGCTAGACACAACGTGGAGTTCCCGTTGAAAGGGAACAATAAGTTCATATCTCTGTACAGTTAGTTTCTTGTTTCAGTATCTTTTCAGAAGTTTAAGCAAATTGCACGTTTTGGCACATGTGTACAAAAGAGTAAGCACAATTGTCTAGAATTTGCACAATAACTAAATGCACATGGCTTGCTAATCAAAGCTGATTGATTGATTCTCAGTGAAATCGTGATACTCTTCACAGCTTCTGAACATTCTTTCGTCATGTGAGCCATCACATGCAAAATGATCCATTCAGTTATCAAAATCTGTCAGACATACCTGTATATTCCATAAATATCTATAACATGGAAGATTTTAAGAACTACTTCAGGTTTTTTCATTGTTGTTTTTTTTCTTCTTTTTTTTGCATGGATGTCATTTGTGGCAAATTTCTGTTCACATACATATATATATATATATATATATATATATATATATATATATATATATATATATATATATATATATATATATAAAAATAAATAAATGGACATACAAATGTGATTTTTTTTTGTTTACATGTAACACATTGCTACAAAAATAAATATCGTATACATACAAATGTGCATATTCTTTTTCTGTGTACTACAGTATTGACTTTTCCCACTGGACTTTTACCTACTTTTGAAATCTGTATCTAAAAAGCTCAGTGTGATACACAATAGCATTCAGTTAGACAAAACTGACATTCTTGTATATTAAGCATGTCAACAAAAAAAGTACAGCAATGAAGTACCGCATGAATTAAATTTTTTGGACGAGTACTACATTTTGCAGACATGCAATAGAGTTGTGATGTCCCATAAAACAATTAACAGTGACAATTGCACTGACAGCTTAGAGAATGTTAATGAGCCAAAGCGATTGACTAAAACTTTAACATTGTTGTTTAAGGTGTCCTAAACTAGAAGTAGTAGGACTACTAGTTCAGGAGGATGAAATATGCATCCTTTCTGTAAATCAGGTGAAGCAATCACTTTAAAGTACAGAGCACAGAGCAGCTCACCTACATGTTTTTTTTCATATAGAAAGTTGCTGCCACACACACATGCACACACAAACTTCACTCACCTGTGAAAAACAGGAGTATGAACAGATGCTGCTTCATCATTGATGTTGGTAAACTCTAAGAAATAAGAAATAAAATAGAAGAAATAAATAAAATCCCTCAGCAGTCCAATAACAACTGTGACTACTGTGATATTCACAACCACAGTATACTGTAACAACATATTAACAGTCTAAGAACTAAACTAGATATGTAAAAATTGTCATGACAAACTTTGATTGTTGATGTTGGCTTGAAAAAGTCAGTCTGAAAGTTGAAAATATTTATCAGAAAGCGATACAGATAGATAGGGTGCCAATACTTGTAGAGTTGGATAAACAGATAAGGTGGCAGTATTTGTAGAGCTAGATAGATAGCTAGGGTGCCAACACTTTTAGAGTTGATTAGATAGATAGGGTGCCAATGCTTGTAGAGTTAGATAGATAAATAGATTGATAGATAGGGTGCCAATACTTGTAGAGTTAATTAAATAGATAGAGATAGAGATAGATGAAGTGAGAGGTTGCAGGTATGTTACAGGTATATTGACAGAGTGAGAGGGAGAGAAGAGGTGCTTCAGGCCGTGTGCACAAAGGTTTGTGTGAGTTTTGACTATTGGAGTTTGACATCATGAACATTTTGAACCAGGCTCAGAACATTTTGTCTGTAAGTAAGTGAATGGGAGTTTTTGAGATTTTTGGTTGTCCACTATGGGAAAACTATAAGTCTGCTCAGTTAAAAAAAAATACAGCCCGATCAGTCTGAACAGCTTGAGGGACAGTGCCGAGTATGGTGGAAGTAGCTTGAAAGCTCAAGGCGTTATAAAGGTCAGAATTTTTTTTATACAAGTCAATGGGAATTTTGGCCAATTCAAGCTCCTATAATGGGAATTCCGTAATTCCAATCAGTTTGAAAAGTCACAGGAACTCGACTCAGAACAGGCTGAATGTCACAATTTCCCCTCAAGCTAGTGCGAGCTCGATGTGCGAGCTCGAAGTGCGGGTTCGGAGCACGAGCCCGATGCACGAGCTCTTGGTGAACGCCCGCTTTCGGGTCTTCAGTGACATTGACTTTGTTTACTTTCGACACGTGTTTTTGTTATGGTTCATGTCCTGCCTCTGCCCTGTATTGTCATTGGTTGTTTCCCATATGTGTGTCATCATTGTTCTCAGTTGTGTTTCACCCCTGATTACATTTGTCATTTAAACCCCTCAAGTCTCTTTGCATTTGGTGTATAAAAGGGCGCTGACTAACGTGTGTTGTGTTTTTTGCAGAGAAGCTTGAACGCGACTGAAAGCTCCGCCCCTTGGCTGTATCCGTGACCAGGCTGTAGGAATCAATCCAACTCCAGGCACTCGGAAAACCTCCAGAACGGTACTTACCACCCAGGGACGACCCTGGCACATGAGCACTTCCCCCTAGGGACAACTCCTACATGCAAAAGCTCTCACAATCAGTAAATAAATTCACTTTGTTTACCACTTAAATGGCCTCGTGTCTGTCTGTGCTCTGCCCACTGCTGGCTAAACTCGCTACATGAGGCCACTGAGCACAGACACATCCACTTAAAAAAAAACAGAAGAAAAACCACACTGAAAAAAGAAAAAACAAAAAAAAGAAGAAAAACTGGGCGCATGGTGGCTTAGAGGTTAGCACGTTTGCCTCACACCTCCAGGGTCCGGGGTTCGAGTCCCGCCGGGGCCATGTGTGTGCGGAGTTTGCATGTTCTCCCTGTGCTGTGGGGGTTTCCTCCGGGTACTCTGGTTTCCTCCCCCAGTCCAAAGACATGCGTAGGCCGATTGGCATGTCTATAGTGTCCGTAGTGTATGAATGGGTATGTGTATGTGATTGTGCCCTGCGATGGACTGGCACCCTGTCCAGGGTGTACCCCGCATTGTGCCCGATTCTCCCTGGGATAGGCTCCAGGTTCCCCTGTGACCCTGAAAAGGAGTAAGTGGTAGAAGACAGATGGACCATGGCCGAGAAGCCCGGTACCTTCTCCCCTGCCTGACCCCAGAAGACGACATCGAGACCTACCTTGAGGCCCCGAACGGGTCGCCCACTAAGAAGGCAGGGGCATGGAAGCCTGGCCACACATCCTTGGTCCTTTGCCTCCAGAGAGGCAAGCATACTACGCCCTCTTTCAGGAGGATGTGGTGTCCTATGGAGAGGTAAAGAAGGAGATCCTGGCATGGTGTGGCCGAACTTCCCAACAGGTGGCAGCGGAGGTCCAACGGTGGAGCTACCAGCCAGGGGCCAAGCACCGTAGACAGATGGACACCCTCCTGCGCATCACCAAATTATGGCTCCACCCTGACCAGTGCACCATGGATCGGTTCCTGAGAGCTCTGCCGCCCCGAGAACGCCAAGCAATGGGAATATGAGCTCCCAGGACACCCAAGGAGCTGCTAACAGCCCTAGAACAAGCCCTGCCCCTCTTGGAGTTCAGCAGGGACGGGCAGTAACCCCATAGCCCGCCCGGAAGGGGGCCACCTCATCGGCCCAACCGCTAGCACTGACGAAGGAAAAGAGATCATCTGAAACTGCCCTGCTGACGGGACACCCAAGAAGGAGGCCATGCTGATGAAACCGGATTGGGGGATGCCGAAGGAGAGTCAAAACTCCAGACTCTCCAGAGGGGGTCACCACACTCTGGAGCAGCCAAAACCAGCCCAGCGAAGGAAGAAGGCCCCTACGTGGCCGGAGCGCAGAGAACGCCCGGCCGAAGGTGAGCTGCACACAGCCCCTAACCCATTCTCGTCTGTATTTCAACAGGTGAACTTCGGCCGGGAGCAGAAAGAGGATGACCGCCTGAAACGTTGCTGGGCCCAGGTGTGTCAGATTGAAGGGGTCGACCAGAACACAGGCTCCCCGCCTCCTACTTTTTAGTCAGGGGAGGCCTGCTATAACACCAGACCCCAGAGGGGAAAACGTGGATGTCCTGGTAAACCCCAAGACCCAAATCCAAACGCTGATGCACCTGGCCCATGCCCATCTGCTCAGGGGCCATCTGGGGGCCTGAAACACCGGGGAAAATCTAAAGGACCACTATATCTGGCTGGAGACGGATGCAGAGGTTCAGGACTTCTGTCAATGGTGCCCTCAGTGTTAGCGTACTGCCCCCAGGAAGCCCCCGCTGGCGCCCCTGATCCCTCTGCGCATCATAAACATCCCCTTCGAAATGATCAGCATGGACCTCGTAGGGCCGCTCCCCAAGTCCATCTAGGGCCATGAGTACATTCTCACCATCTTGGACTACGCCACCCGGTACCCTGAGGTGGTGCCACTATGGAAAGCCACCTCCCGCTATATCGCCAGAGAACTGGTACTCCCGTTCAGTTGTGTGGGGATACCAAAGGACATTCTGACCGACCAAGGTATGCCTTTTGTGTCCAAACTAATGTCTGATTTGTGACAGCTGTTGCAGGTGAAACACCTCAAGATGTCCGTCTACCACACGCAAACTGATGGACTTGTCAAAAGGTTTAACCAGATGCTAAAGCAGATGTTACGCCAGGTGGTAGGTGAGGAAGGAAGGAACTGGGACCTTCTCCTTCCCTACGTGCTCTTTTCCATTTGGGAGTGTCCCCAAGCCTCCACGGGCTTCACCCCCTTCAAGCTCCTCTCCAGGAAGAACAGAAAAGGGTGTAAAATGTCCAACGCTGGCTCAGGAGTAACAACCTGGCTATCGGGTACTCCTACTAGTGCCCAGTAGTTCCTGCATGTTCCTGGCCCGGTGGCAGGGCTCGTACACAGTCCTCAATCAGAAAGGCACCGTGAACTACCGCCTGCAGCAGCCCAGTAAGCGAGCGGAGACAAAGGTCTACCACATGAACCTGCTGAAGAAGTGGATAGAATCGGCACCAGTAGTGTCGGTGTTCGCGGCCCTAGGCACAGATCATGACAAGGGAACCTTGGTAGAATTGGGGGAAGATTTTACCCCCACACAAAGACAGGAGCTAACAGAGTTGGTGGACCAATTCACTGATGTTTTTTCTACCTCCACAGGAAGGATGCAGCTGGTCCACCATGAGATCAAGATCCGTCCGGGAGTAGTGGTAAGACAGCAGTCCTACCGTGTCCTAGAGGCCCGTCGCAAGGCTATTGAGGAGGAGGTCGGCCGAATGATGTGGGCCGACCTCATAGAGGAGTCCAACACATCATAGAGGAGTCCAACAGCCCCTTGGTCTAGTCCCATCGTCGTCGTGCCGAAGCCAGACGGAAGTATGCGGCTTTGCAATGTCTTCCGGAAGCTAAACCAGGTCTCTGAGTTCGACAGCTATCCCCTCCCCCGAGTGGACGACCTTGTGGAGCAATTGGGGAGGGCTCAGTTCATATCTACCTTGGATCTAATGAAAGGCTACTGGCAAGAGGCGCTGGCACTGGACGTGAGACCCAAGACTGCCTTCAGCACGGCCACTGGTCACTGGCAGTACCGGATTCTCCCCTTCAGGCTACATGGATGCACCCACAACATTCCAACAGCTGATGGACATTGTCCCGTGACCCCATTGTATGTTCGCGGGCACCTACCTGGATGATGTGGTCATCCACTCCTCCACTTGGTCGGACCACCTATTCCACCTGGAGGAAGTTCTGAAAGAAGGCCGGGCTGACAGCCAGCCCCAAGAAATGCCACCTAGGGCTGACCGAGGCACAGTACCTGGGCTACCATATAAGCTGTATGGGACCACTTCAGATGTAATGATCCTTAGATATATTCCAGGAAAAAAGAATTTGCATCCATTCTATACTGATCAAATCATAATACAACCACTGATTTAATACTGACTCGGATCATTACTTCATTTCATTTAAAATGTGTCATAATATATGCATCATGCCAATGCTATCACATCAAGTGTACAATCAACATCTACTGTACACAGTTTTATTCAAAATCTCTCGGAGTTGTTGACCTTGATTTGTTCACTGTCTGAACCCACAGAACTCAATCAGGCGACTGAATGCTTCAGTATTCTGCTACTTTCTAGATGATGCAACCACACTTAAAACAATAATAATTAGAGAGAGAGAAAAAGTGTACTATGATATTACCACCATACGCACCTTAAAACAGACTATTCAAAAAAGTTAGAAAAATGGCATCAAACTAAATCAGTAGTACTCAAAATTGTATGGAAAGAGGGTAAACAGTCTGGAGTTGCAATGATATTATGAATTCTTTTCTATGACAAAATTGAGAATGTTTACTTACATTTACTTAGTGGTTCTGGTACTAAATTTTGTGCTATAGTTGGTGTTTCTAAAATCACAATAACCCTTCCAGGGTTAAAATGTCAGTATTTCCAGGCTCTAAAGAATACTGACATGCCTAACATAAGACATTATCCCACACATCAAGCTATACAAAATATTTACATTTACAAGTGGTAGTAAATCACTGAAGTATTGCAGAAGAGTTCTGATACATACCTGAAAGGTTACGGAGGTAAACACTCAGTGTTGCAGCTTTTTACATCTCACTGTTCTTTAAAGACTTTCTGCAACATCTGACCGATTGAGTTGCTACTTGTTATTTTCATGTTTGATGACGTCTTTGTTTGCGTACGTTCCACAAAAATTTACATAATCAAATCAGAGTGGATGGACTGACAGGTGACATGTGTTGAGGGATAGCCGTTGCACTTAGAGGGCAATTCTAATCCTGTAGAACCTTGAGAAGGCACCCAGTTATGGAGTGGCAGGCCTCTAAATAATGCCCAGGAAGAGGAGACTTTCCTCATTGAGTGGCATATCAGTAATAGCTTGCGTCTTGGTGGCGGAAAAGAGGAGCCAGTTGTGCCGTTAAATAGCATCTTTTTGCCTCTTGATGAGGTCTGAAATTGGTGATTCCCTGAGCCTCAAAAAGGTTGGGGGCTAACAGCAAAACTGACCTTTGTACCTCTGACACACTGTCATCATTACTCACTGGTCTGATGTAGTTGCTGCATGTGTAGTAGTTTGGGGTTCTTGTTTTCTTTAATCAAACGACAGTGGGAATTGTTTAGCAAAAACCAGGAAACTCTTACACATTCTAAATTTTAATTATACCTCAGAAGAGCCCTTTTTACTTTAAGCTAGGTTTAATCAATACTAGCTCAGAAAATCTAAAAAAAAAAAAAAAAAAATCTACATTTAATGTCTATCTGTCTTTCTTAAAGCCTAATTTAACCATTAAAAAACAAACATTATATCTCAGCTGAGGATGGTCTGGACTCCTTGGAACAAAATCTGATCTCTAGAGCATAGTACAAGGTACACGTACATATATAAACATTTAGCACATTCTTGTTGCTTAGACTTAGAACTTAAATCTAAATGTAATGCTCAAGATTGCTCATAGTTCCACTTTTAGGATCAACTTATGTTGGGAAGGGTTTGAGTCTGTCTTAATTTTTTAGGGGGTACCTAGATAAGTATAGTGTGCATGCAGAACATTTAAGGTTTGAGACTTTTTTTATGGAGTTCAGAGAGTGCATTAAAAAAAATTCCTCTCACTTTTAGGTTGAATATCTCTGGTGAGGAACCAGATATGACCCGGAAAAAGTCCTCTATAGAAGCATTCTGCTGTAAAAGTTTTGTGAGTTTGAGTTTCCACTGGTTACAGAGCTAGGGCTAGTAGAAATCTGGGGAAAAGCCTACTTTATTTATGCATTTTGAGAAATGAACAGATTTAAAATAAGCATAACAACTAATATAAAATTAACAGTATTTTACAGTAATTATGTTTATGATTGAAATACAACAGCTGATGCATGCCAATGGGGTCTATATTGGCATGATCTGTCACAGTGTTCTTCAAATCTGCAGGACTTATTTCTGTGAAAATTTCAGTTTCATATCTGTGCCCCACTAGAGATCTTCAACCTGAAAGTTGGGGCCATTTTAAAAAATTGCACTTTCTTGCCCCCATAAAAAACAAAATGAGAGAAGTCTCAAACCTGAAATTTTCTGCATGTACACTATACTTACCAAGGTACTCCCTAAAAAATATAAAACTAAGACTCGAACCCTTCCCATAATCAAATGATATGTCTAACATAAGACATTATCCCACACATCGAGCTATGCAAAATATTTACATTTACAAGAGGTGGGAAATCACTGAAGTATTGCAGAAGAGTTCTGAAACATACCTGAAATGTTATGGAGGTAAACACTCAGTGTTGCAGCTTTTTACCTCTCACTGTTCTTCAAAGACTTTCTGCAACATCTGACTAATTGAATTGCTGCGTGTCATTTTCATGTTTGATGACGTTTTTGTTTGCGTATTTTCCACAAAACTTTACATAATCAAATCAGAGTGGATGGACTGACAGGTGACATGTGTTGAGGGATAGCCGATGCACTTGGAGGGCAATTCTAACCCTGTAGAACCTTGAGAAGGTCTTAAATTGGTGATGCCCTAAGCCCCAGAAAGGTTGGGGGCTGACAGCAAAACTGAGATTTGTACATCTGACACATTGTCATCAGGACTCACTGGTCTGATGTAGTTGCTGCTTGTGTAGTAGTTTGGGGTGTTTTTTTTTTTTTTTTTTTTTTTTTTTTTTTTTTTAAATCGAACAACAGTGGGAATTATCTAGCAAAAACCAGGAAACTCTTACACATTCTAACTTTTAGTTATACCTATGAAGATCCCTTTTTACTTTCAGCTAGGTTTTATCAATACTAGCTTACAAAATCTCAAAAATCTCCATTTAATGCCTATCTGTCTTTCTTTCTTGTGTTTTCAATATAGTACAGGGTGAATTACATGTTCAAATGACTCTTTTATTTATTTATTTGTAATATTCCATACTGTCCCAACTTGCTTGGAATTGGGGTTGTAGTCATGCACAGTAAACCAGAACCCATGGTGAAAGATTGACTGGAAATTATTTATCAAACTAATGAATAAACATAGTCAAATATCCAATTAGCCAGGTAATAGTTCGTTATAAGGGTGGCATGGTGGGTTAGTGGTTAGTCCATTTGCCTTGCATCTCCAGTGTTGGGGGCTCAATTCCTGCCTCTGCCCTGTGTGCGCAGAGCTTGCATGTTTTTCCAGTGTTTCGGGGGTTTCCCCTGGGTACAACGGTTTCTTCCCACAGTCCCAACATGCGCTGTAGGCTGATTGGCATTTCCAAATTGTTTCAATGTGTGCGAGATTGTGCCCTGCGATGGATTGGCACTTTGTCCCTGGTGTTTCCTACCTTGTACCCCAAGTCCCCTGGGATAGTCTCCAGGCTCCCTGCCACCCTGTCCATGATAAGCTGTACAGAAAATGGATGGATGAATGGATAATTTGGTATAAGTCAACAAAAGCATTGATATTCTATTTAAAACATTTCTCATTAACATGATTTGACTTTCATAATTCTCAAATTAACACATTTCTGCTACATGAAATATAGTAAAGGTATAACAGAGTAATAACATAATAACACACAGAAAATCATGCATATGACTCTCTTAAACTTAATCTAGAAGCATACTGTATCTATGATAATATAAGCATGGTAATATATAATAATAATAATAATAATAATAATAATAATAATAATAATAATAATAATAATGGTGTCTGGGTAGCATTCTTAACATAAAAGGTTCCCTTTCTTAAGGATCTCCACGTTGCGTTTAGCATAACATTATGGGAGGTCATTTTCTGTGTGAAGTGCCTAGGGATGGAGCATGCCACTCAAGAGATCTGACTGCATACTGTAATGCCTACATTAGGCAGCTCCGTTCGCAACTCGCTCTCTTCTCGGAAGCTGAAGCGAGTTGGGTTTCAGAAGCTCGCGGATCTGGGCCGGCCACTGCCGAGGCAGCTAGCCATCTCAGGTCTAGGGGATCTCTTATGGATCCAGAAGAGACGAGCGCTGCTCTATCTCTTGCTCTGTCTTCCGGGTCCAGCTCTCCACTGGATTTTGGAGCTCGCATCGCGCATCCTCCTTCCGCTATGGAAAGCCAAATAGAAAAAAGAAAAAAAAAAAACACACGCACAAAAATAATAGTAATAATTCCTCTCTGACTCCAAGGAGCCAGAAGGATGTGCTAAAAAACTGAGAGCAGCATATAAAGAGCTGCTTGAAGTGATTACTGAGGCTGGATGAGCTTTTTTATGCCCAGTGAAAGTAAATCCCTCACGCTGCAGAAAACTCCCCTTTCTTTCAGAAGTGCATGACAAAATATCAGGCTTCTAGGGGAAAACCATGCATGAGCCATATTTATAACCCCACGATGTTGGATTATTCGGCCATTGTGGGAATGAACGGCATGGCTATTTAGCTATGCTGAAGGTGGAGGAGGCGCTTGCGAGCTACCTCTCTCTCTCTCGACGGCAGGTAACTTAGGGGGGCTGGCTTTGCCATCTAAGTCACCATGTAAGACCACCGTGGCAATGATGGGCAACGCCTATGCAGTAGTAGTCTTGCTCATGGGTGACTGCGGACAATGACGGTGTTGCAGGCCTACCAAGCAGACCTGCTGAGTGAGCTCGACATATGGCGGCATTCAGCCAGTTCCTTCTCTGTTCTGTCGAGTTAAAACGGGCATCCACCAGTGGAGCCCGGGCCATCGCCAGTGCAAGGGAGACACAGAAGGCATGTACAGCAGCCCGCTAACCCCGCGGACAGCCAGGGGAATCGGGCGGCCACAGTCGTGGCCTGCTACTAGGCCTGATCTGAGAATGGTCAAAAAGGCCAAGCAGACAAAGAAGAGTGGTCCTGAGGGGCCGTGGAGGGACGTATCAGGGGACATGAGGTTGTTAGGGCAGTTAGCCCCCAGTGCTATGTAGGGCCTCCCCTAGCCAAGGCTGTCCCAAGTTTTCAGTCTTCTTTGGTCAGCGCGCTGTCACAGGGCAATGAATGGGCAATGGATGCTTTCGCTCCAATAGAATGTGGAATAGTTAGCGTCACCTAAAAGACCGTCTGGCAGCGTGGAAACTACTGCCAAATGTGTCTCCATGGGTTCTGTCTACCGTAGAAAAGGGGTACCGGATCCAGTTCAGAGCTTGACCCCTCAGTTCAGCGGTGTGCTCACCACAGTAGTCAGCACAGACCAGAGCCCGACGTTAGCACAGGAAGTAAGATCCCTCTTGGACAAAGGAGCCATAGAACATGTACCCTGTTCCCTGAGGGAGGGAGGATTTTACAGATGTTATTTCCTGGTCCACAAATAATAGAGGAGTATGCGGCCAATTTTAGATCTGTGTCATTTGAACTGTACTATTCGGACATACAGGTACAAGATGCTGATGCCCAAACTTATCGTTCCACAGACTCAGTTTGAGGTCTGGTTTGTGATGATAGATCTAAACGGTGCATAGAAATATTACTAGCTTTTTCCCCTCGCACCTTCACAAAGTGCATGGATGTCATTCTGGCTCCATTGTAACTCCAGGGAATCTATGTACTAAACTACCTGGACGACTGGTTAATTCTAGCACGATCCAGGGAACTGGTGATTCAACATCGAGATGTTGCTCACAATTAGGACTGGACACTATGGTGCACATGTGGCCGAGCTCACATCTGTATGCTTTTCCCCTGATCGCTCTTCTCCCACAAGTTCTAGTGAGAGTATGCCAAGACAGTCTATGTCTGCTGCTAGTAGCACCTTATTGGCCAACTCGAATATGGTTCTCAGAGATAATATCCCTGCTAGATGGCACTCCTTGGGAGATTCCCATTCGCAGGGATCCACTGCAGACCCAGAGAACTGTGCAATAGCTACAGTCCTGGAGTTCTTACAAAAATGTTTCTCAGCGGGGTGGGCTCCTTCTACAATCAGGGTTTATGTGGCTGCCATTTTGGCCAGCCACGCCCCTGTTGATGGAGCCTGTGTGGGGAAACATCCTCTAACTTTGAGGTTTATGCGTGGTGTCAGGCGGCTGAGGCCCATCTGCAGGCCGCACATACCTTCCTGGGACGTGTCTGTGGTCCTGGAAGGTCTGTCAGGTGCCCCATTTGAGCCCTTAGAGTCCGCCTCTGAGAAGCTTCTGAGTCCAAAGGTAGCTCTTCTGCTGGCCCTGACATCTCTCAAGCAAGTAGGAGATCTACAAGTTCTCTCAGTTGCCCCTTCCTGCCTTGACTTTACTTTTATTATATTCCTGAGGTGCCTACATCTGCTTCCCAGACTGTGGTGTTGCAGGCTTACTGCCCTCCTCTGTTCCCCACACCGGAATAAAAGAGAATGCACCTTCTGTGTCCTGTAAGGGCTCTCTGTACTTACGTCCAACATTCCGGCCAGTGGCGCAAGTCAGAGCAGCTGCTGGTCTGCTTGGCAGCGATACTAGAGGTGATGCTGTGTCAAAGCAGCGAATCTCTAATTGGATAGTGGAAGCAATCTCTATAGCTTATGAGATGCACGGTCTCACCATGCCTCTGGGCATAAAGGCTCATTCCACTAGGGGGGGGTCGCCTCCTCGAAGGCGTTGTCCAACGGGGTATCCTTACAGGACGTGTATGCTGCTGCAGGGTGGTCTATGCCACACACATTCATTCGATATTACAGCCTGGATATTTATTCTTCCCCAGGCTCGAGCTCAAGCCTTGGGCTTGGCTCTTTTTGAACAGACTATACCCTCTGTATGACGGAGTGGGTATTCTCATTCCCACAGTGTTATGCTAAATGCAACGTGAAGTTCCCTTTAAAAGGGAACGCCTGGGTTACGCATGTAACCCTGTTCCCTGAGAAGGGAATGAGACGTTGCGTAGCTTTGTCATACCGGGGTAGGCCTGTGAATTGCGTCTTCGCTTCAGATAATAGAGGCTGACAGCGCGGTTCACAGGTGCCATATATATATATATATATATATATCACGCAACGTGCTTAATTGTTACATCACCTGATCATGGCAGGCCTAAAAATAGGCATGGTTTTACACAAGCTTCAAATGCCGGTCGCACACGAGGGGTGTTCCCATAGTGTTATGCTAAATGCAACGTCTCGTTCCCTTCTCAGGGAACAGGGTTACTTGCGTAACCCAGACGTTTCTCGTTCTAAATTGAAGCATAAGAGTTTTTATTTTTTTCAAAAATAAAATATAATTATCAACACAATCTCAGATGTTACCCAAGTCTTACAACAAGAGGCCACTTAGCGAGGCCTCTCTCCATGACCAGGTCTGCCTTTCTCTGTCTGTGTGGGAAGGTGTATCACAGCATCTTAGGCCGTTTGGGCATGTGTAAATAGAATAAAAAGATGGCTTAACTACACTTTTTTTAAAAACTGAACATGGACAAAACTGAGATCGTTATTATTGGAACCTACACCTACACTCACTAAAAACATCCTTTATGACATTACTTGTGACATTGATGGTACTCTCATTAAATTATACAGTACTGTAAAAAATTTAGACATCAGCTTTGACCCCTCCCTTACCTTTGAAGCTCATATAAATTCCATCTCTAAAATTGGATTCTTCCACCTTCGTTACATTGCTCGCCTCCGTCCCTTCATTAGCCTCAAAGACGCCGAAACACTGGTTCATGCATTTATATCCTCACGTCTTGACTATTGCAATGCGTTCATCATTGGTTTGCCTGCTAATTCTATTGCTAGGCTGCAATATATTCAAAAGTCTGCACTAGAATTCTTACACATACCAAGCGCTCAGCCCACATTACTCCAATCCTGTCTGAACTGCATTGGTTTAATTTTGCATTAAATATAGAATAATCCCGCTTAGATTGAAATCACTTCACAGTTTGGCATCTTACTATCTTAGTGAACTGCTCCTCCACTACAACATAACCTGCTCACTCTGGTCCTCTGGGTCTGAACGCCTCTCTGTACCTAAATCTGGTCTCTCCCCTTGGGTAGGTCTTTTAGTGAAGTAGCACCCAAGATCTGGAATTTACTCCCTCTGACCCTTTGCAGGATCACATCTATCTCTGAGTTTAAATCCCAACTTAAAACATATTTGTTTTCTGTGTTATTTGTCCTAATGTGCTGCTATGCATTTCACTTCAATGACTGTACTATCTGTTCTGTTTTTTTATTTTATTTTTTGTCTTTGTCCATGATTGTTCATTGTTTATGTATTATTGTATTGTATTACTATTGTAAAGTGTCCGTGAGCTCTGGAAAGTCACTATATAAATTAAACATTATTATTATTATTATTATTATTATTATTATTATTATTATTATTATTATTATGGTGTTCTCTCTCGGCTCCACGCCTCCTTTATTATGAAAAATCCCTATTTTTTTTTATATCTATTACATCCACTCATCTCAGGATAATTTTTGAAGTGTGTTTGTACTTGTACACAGTCCTGGGCTGCTCGGATTTCCCTCTTGTGGCTCTCATCTCACCCCTTTTTACCCTTGCTGCTGCTCACTGAAACACAGAACACTCATTAGCAAAATTTCCTAATTTTTCCCACCTCTACCCTCAATTCATATACCAGCGTACGACCATGCCCCCGCTTCCACATACTCCCAATGCCCAATTCAGGCCAAGGAGCTGTCCACCCTGCTGTCAACATCACCTCATGCCTGCCTCCACTCACCTGCCCACCAAAGAGAGGAAGTCCACCAAAGCCATTTGCATCCCCGGCCTGTTGCCCACCTTGAACTTAAATGGCTGGAGTGTCAGATACCAGTGAGTGAGCCACATGTTGGCATCCTTCATGTGGTTATAGCCTGAATCCACCAGTGTGTGGTATGTACCTCCGTATATACCATCTTGAAAATCACTGGTGTACAGTACATCCCAGTTCAGTCGGGGACAGCCTGTGGTGCGTCAAGGACCTGGACCAATGCCACCATCTCAATCACATGGCATTTGTTCTGGAAATGCCTCGGCTCCACTTAGTGCCAGCTCACTGACCCACGCCTTACTCCCACACATGTGGCCCCAAAGTGACCAACCTGAGGGGTGTAAGGGACCGGGGGGGTGGCATGGAACTGATTTTGGGGAAATTGGTCCCATTTCCATGGTGCAGGGACAAGGGGAGGGCAGAGAGAAAAAGGGGAAGATCAAGTGTGACAGAGAGAGGGAGGAGGGAGAAAAGGAGGGCTCAGCTCTCCCAGGATACACTGGTCCTCTGCAAGCTGGACTGCCTTGTCTAGTGCAGGGGATGGCAAAATGGGTCCAATGCCATGGTCCCATTCCACTGTCAGCTGCAGTAGTCCAGCAATTAACTGTTCCAGCACCACTAGGTCAACTACATCCTCGCTGCTGCACTCCCCTGCTTGCAGCCACCTTTGACAGATTTCGCGGTGCTGTTCGGGGTTGTGGCCGACCCATTGCAAAAGGGCCCACATTATGGTCCTGGTACTCCAGTAGGTTTGCGACTGGAAGTTGTTGGGCCACATGCTGAGCTTCCCCTGACAGTAGTGGTAGCAGGAGGCCTGCCCACTGTGGCTCTGGCTAGTCACATGCAACTGCTGCACTCTCAAAGAGCACGACAAACACTTTTGGGTTGTCCTGTGGTCACGTTTTCGAGTGTAATACGGGGCATGTCCGCAGCAGCCATCAGGGCTGCGGCTGGAGTACCCACCAGTTGAAACAGGATCTGTAGCACCTGCTGGTCCTTTGCTTGACCTTTGTAAAGCTCCTGGAAGCAATGCTTCTGCTACATACAAATCTCGAGGCCGGGCCTGGTGTTGCATCTGCTGGATACCAGTGAGGGTCAGTGACAACCTCAGCAAGTGGCAAGGGCTCCATGACAGCAAATCTTCCTCAAAGTCCTGGGTTCCAGCACCAGTGTTATACTTTCCTGGGTTGGGTCAGGAATGAGGAGATGGGAAGCAGACTTGGTTCTTTTATTTTACTTGTCACTTTTCATTGATTTACTACACAGACACATACACACACACTGCTCTATGCAGAGAAGTCAAGACGTCACCTTTTTTGTGACCTTTTTTAAGGGTGCTTGTATTTTAGGTTGCTTAGATTTAATATTTCCAGGCTTGGTGTCTTGTACTTCTGTGTAAAAACGCAGTGACAAATTGTCCCAGTGAAGTCAGCCATTCCATTTTGCCGAGTTTACAATTGTCAGTCAGAATCCACAACATGCCCCTGACCCACAGCATATAGGTACTTGAGTTTGTTTCTGCTACATGATTTTGCTTTTGCACCTCACTGCAGCTTCTGTTTTTGCTTCTTTTATATGCCTGATTTTCAAAGAAATGTCATTTATTTAGCCCAAATATATATATATATATATATATATATATATATATATATATATATATATATATATATATATATATATATATATATATATATTATATATATATATATATATATATATATATATATATATATATATATATATATATATATATATATATATATATATATATATATATATATATCCCCTTAAGTGATAGGAAATAATTTAAGAACTGCAGGCTTTTACTGAAACATACCTGAAATGTAGAGAAGCTAAACAATGTTTTAGCTTTTTACATCTCAGTGCCCTTCAAAGGCTTTCTATAGTATGTGATAAACTGAGTTGCTATTTGTTGTCTTTCAGACTTGATGACTTATGCAAAATGCTTTTGTTCGTATAATTTCCATCAAAAATTTACTTTAATCAAATTAGTTTGGAGCTGGGGTATGTCAAAAGGAAAGGACTGGGGACATTTAACAAGTTGTCAAGGAGTAATTATAGAAATTAGGACTTGGTTAGAACACTGATGGGGTGTCTTCCGGAAACCATCAACCTTTTACTCCTGATTGGTCATGATAAAGATTCTTCCAAAAATATAAACCAGTGTTCAAAGGCTTATTGGATATTTACAAATTCTTTATACAAAACCTTGAGTTTGCGCGATGTGAGTCCTACACTTTTACCTCCTAAAATGGGGGCAGTGGTGGCTTGGCGGTTAAGGAATTTCACTGTGCATATGTATATGTGAAGAGTGAAGTCTCCTGCCTGACACAGGAACTGAGGGATGATCCTGTGGATCCTCCATTGCATCCCACAGATGTTCTATAGTAGGGCTGTCCAATCGGCCGGCTTGAGTGCAGGTTTTTATTCCAACCAAGCAGAAGCCACACTTGAGTCTATTGAAAATTAAGCTCAACTGATTAAACAGGTGGAATCAAGTGTGGCTGCTGTGGTTATATTATCAACTCAGAAGATGCTGATTAATTTTCAGCATGGCTCTGGCAAAAGTTACAGCTATAACATAAATGATACATTTAGAATAATGTGCTCATAGAAATGCATTATTGTTCCTATAATAACAGCTCATTCATATAATATAAGCCTAATAATAAATGGATTAAAAACATGTTTAACAAAGGAAAGTGTATAGTTGTGGATAGAGTGAATTTTTTTTGTAAGAAGACATGTAACATCAGTCAGTAAGTTTCACAAAACAAAGATTAGTTCTTGATCTTATTATATCTAGTTATCTTGATCTTGTTCAGATTTTCATAGCTATCTACAGTCATTCCCTCTCCAGTATCTATTTTTTTTCTCTCTTTCGAAATAAAAAAAATGCAGCTTGTAATGCTACTGAGAAACCAGAAAGTGCAAACTTAGATACTTGAGTGTTGCAGAAGTTGGTATGATAACATGTTTGATAAAAATCTGCTTCCGCCAGAATAGCTTCCAGCTGCTTCACATTCTCGGGCTACCCATTGTCTGAAAACTTTGTCACGATTTAACTTATGGATTTTTTGCTGGAAAAAAACATTTTGATATCTTAAACCATTTCCATATAATGCATAGTCAAATTCGACATAAGTGCTGCATAGTGTTTTAGTTAATATCTTGGCAACATTACTGTCTATTGCACTGAAACTTGATATGTATAATCATGACCATGTTCTGATGCTTGCTTAGCTCCTTATTTTGTCTTTGTTGTGATTGGTCCTGTAACTGCTGCTTGCAGCTATATTTATTATTATTATTATTATTATTAGTAGTAGTAGTAGTAGTAGTAGAGAGCTGGGCTGTGGTGATTTGAGTGTGTCTCATGGCTGGTCCATTTGACCGTGGATTTCTATTTTTTGAGATCTGTGCTCTTCCTTCCATGGTTTCTTTGGCTTCCAGGAGAATCTGACCTTATGACGGTGTTTAGATGTTTTGCAAAGTGTCTAATTTTGGTTACCTTATACTACTCCTATAAGATTATCCAAAGAAACGTCACTTATTTATCCCAAATTTATGTCAAAAACATTTCCCCTTAATTGACAGGAAATAACTTAAGAACTGCTGTAGAGAACTAAAACATACCTGAAATGCAAAGAAGGTAAGCAGTCTTGTAGCTTTTTACATCGTAGAGTCCTTCAGAGGCTTTCTGCAGTATGTGATAAACTGAGCTGCTATTGGTGTTCGTTCAGACCTCATGACTCATGCAAACTGTCATGTCCTAGTCCTACTTTCCATACAAAAATTTACTTCAATCAAATGAGTTTGGAGTTGCGGTATGTCAAAAAGAAAGGGCTAGAAACTTCTACCAAGTTATTCCTAAAGAGTAACTATAGAAATTAGATTTTGGTTCAGTTTTGATAACCTATAAGTAAGAGATAACAATATATTTACACAAGGTCTTAAAATGTTTGTAGTTAGTTCTTGGTATAGAGTTTTAGGCCACTTGCATAGCCTGTGAAAAACTATATTTTGAAGAATATAGTGATTAGATCTACTATTACTGTGACATTCCTAAATGGAAGGAAAAATTAAATTAGTAAATCCGACTATACCACCCTGGGGGAGAACCAGGGAAATGTTCCCAAATTGCTTCCCAAAGACAAGGAACATGAGAGTGAGACATGAGTATGAATATAAAAATTGTGTTTTATTATAAAACTTTAAAATCATCATTACAACTTAACATATAAATATAAAATTGCCCTACCATGAATGACAATAAGAATTTTAAAACTAAGCAGTTCTCCAGGCCCAGGTTTGGCTGGAACAAGGCACGCCAGCTGCAGCTCGGAATTCATCCAAACCCACCTTAATTCACACCAAAATCATCAAACACTACCTACACCATAAGGAAGCTGTTGTGTCGGCACACTGAACAGGCTGTGAAGCACACACCACCAAATGAAGGCAGCTAGCCTCCCCTGTCCCACACCAAGTCTCACTGGCTCATGAAGAGAAAGAAAACACCAGTTAATCCACAAATACACAAAAACACTAAACAATAAGCAAAGAAAGAAAAACAAAAATATTTCAGACACTGTGGAGAGGTAGCTATAATACTCAGGCCCACTGACACCACCACATGCAATAGAGGCAGTTAAACAATGTACAAGCAACAAACTATCTATAACAATATGCAACACAGCGGAGGCAAGGCACGTAAACAGACAGCCCAAGTGTGCCTCTAAGCAACACAGCCAAAGCAAAGCCCATACGCAAACCAGCCCAGCAAAATGCCCATAAGCAAAGCAGTCAAGCAAAGCAGTCAAGACAAATGGTCAAGCAAAATAGGGAAGAAAAAACATTCAAGCAACTCGGGAAGAAAAACAGTCAAGCAAAACAGGGAAGAAAAAAAAAAAAACAGTCAAGCAAAACAGTCAAGCAAAACAGCAGTGGTGTCACCTGTAACATCTTCGGCTAGGGATTTATCATAGAGAAGATTTAGATTTTCAACTCCTCACACTTACATTAACACAGAGACTGGAGTGTCAGACTAAATCTACCAAATCCCAGTGTGAAAAAGGGAAAGGCGTACTTACCATTGAGTTGAACAAACACCAGACGGGAAGTTGTATGATTACTCACAGGTACCAGGGCTCAATATACCAGCTATCATTCAGCCTTCGGCTAATGTTGCCATCACTGAACATGATCTCTGCCACCAACTCACCACAATGCATGCACCACTTGCTCCGCTCTAAAACTATATGTAAACATATTAGCCTTGAGATGTTCACCTCATTACACTGTGAACAAAACCTCAACGTACCTGAATGGAAACAGGAACTGAACAGAAATGCCAGGGAGCGAGGAACAACTAATCACCAAGACACATATGCACCTGTAACTTCAATTTTAAATTCAATTCAATTTTATATAGCAATTTTGTATAGCGCTTTTTACAATAGACATTGTCTCAAAGCAGCTTTACAGAAACATATAAACACGGTATACAGATTTTAAAAGTGCAAATTTATCCCAGTTGAGCAAGTCCGTGGCGACGGTGGCAAGGAAAAACTCCCTAAGATGTTAAGAGAAAGAAACCTTGAGAGGAACCAGACTCAGAAGGGAACCCATCCTCCTCTGGGTAACAAAAGATAGTGTGAAAAATTTCATTATGGATTTATATGAAGTCCGTTTGGCCTTAGAAGCAGCAATAGCTCCAGTAATCTGGAATTGGAGTAGATGAGAGCTCTATCCAGAGGTAGGATATTCAAAACGGATCAGGCATGTCCGGAAAGCAGAAAGGATCAGGATCTCTAGTATCTCCATAAAATCGTGTGTGTCTCGACAGAAGGAAATCTTTTTATCTTTTTTCTCCCTCTCTCCTTTCGCCGAGCCCCACACGAATTTATGGAGATACTAGAGATCCAGATCCTTTCTGCCTCTGGATGGAGCTCAAATCTTCTTTAATTCCAGACTGCTGGGACTACGGCTGCTCCTAACACCATACAGACTTCATACAAATCCATAATGAACTTTTTCACACTAACTGTTGTTACCCAGATGAGGATGGGTTCCCTTCTGAGTCGGGTTCCTCTCAAGGTTTCTTCCTCTTAAAACATCTTAGGGAGTTTTTCCTTGCCACCGTCGCCACTCAGTGGCTTGCTCAGTTGGGATAAATTCGCACCTTTAATATTTGTATACCATGTTGATATTTCTGTAAAGCTGCTTTGAGCCAATGTCTATTGTAAAAAGCGCTATACAAATAAAATTGAATTGAATTGAATTGAATTGAAAGAGGGAGACAAAAGATTGTTAGGACTGGGCTTAGCGTAACAGAAAGTCTAGTCAGGGTAGGCTTGAGTAAACAAATATGTTTTAAGCCTAGACTTAAACACTGAGACTGTATCTGAGTCCCGAACACTAATTGGAAGACTGTTCCATAACTGTGTGGCTCTGTAAGAGAAAGCTCTTCCCCCTGCTGTAGCCTTCGCTATTTGAAGTACCGTCAAATAGCCTGCATCTTTTGATCTAAGTAGGTGTGGCGGATCATAGAAAACCAAAAGGTCACTTAGATACTGTGGCACGAGGCCGTTTAGTGATTTATAAGTAAATAACAGTATTTTATAATCAATGCGAGATTTCACTGGGAGCCAATGCAGTGTTGATAAGAACGTGGTGATGTTTGTGATCGTATTTTCTGGTTCTAGTTAGGACTCTAGCAGCTGCATTCTGGACTAACTGGAGTTTGTTTATGCTCCTACTGGAACATCCAGACAGTAAGGCATTACAGTAATTTAGTCTAGAGGTGACCAAAGCATGAACTAATATTTGTGCATCATTTAGTGACAATATATTTCTTATCTTAGAAATATTTCTGAGATGAAAGAAGGCTATCCTAGTAATATTATCTACATGAGCATCAAATGATAGACTGGAGTCAATAATTACTCCAAGGTCATTTACTGCTGCACATGATGAAACAGAAAGACCATCCAGAGTTACTCTGTAGTCAGAAAGCTTACTTCTAGCTACAGGTGGTCCTAGTACAAGTACTTCTGTGTTATGTGAATTAAGTAAAAGAAAGTTAGTTAGCATCCAAGGTTTAATGTCCTTTTCACATTACTCAACTTTATTAAGCTGGTGTCTGTCCTCTGGCTTCGCTGAAACATACAACTGTGTATCAGTAGCATAACAGTGGAAGATAATTCCATGTTTACGAATATTTTGACCTAGAGGTAGCATATATAAAGTAAAAAGCAGTGGGCCTAAAGCAGAACCTTGTGGAATACCAAATTTAACCTCGGTATGCGTGGGGAAGTCTCCATTTACATCTACGAACTGATAACGATCGGTCAAATAAGATCTGAGCCAGGAGAAGACCGTTCCCTTAATGCCAACAACATTTTCTAATCTATCAAGGAGAATAGCATGATCTATAGTATCAAAAGCTGCACTAAGGTCAAGTAAAACAAGCAGTGAGACACAACCACGGTCAGAGGCCAGTAGTAGGTTGTTTACTAGTTTAACTAGCGCTGTCTCTGTGCTATGATGAGGTCTAAATCCTGACTGATACATTTCATGAATGTTATCCCGATGCAAGTATGAGCATAGCTGCTGTGCTACAATCTTTCTAAGATCTTGGAGATGAAGAGGAGATTTGATATAGGCCTATAGCTGGACAATTGAGAGGAGTCAAGGTCAGGTTTTTTAATCAGGGGTTTAATAACTGCTAATTTAAGTGATTTAGGTACATAGCCAGTGCTATGGGAAGAATTGATTATATTTAAAAGCGCTTCAATTACTCCAAGACAAATCTGTTTAAAGAAACATGTAGGTACAGGATCTATTATGCAAGTTGATGAATTCGCTGAAGAGATTAATGAAGCTAGTTCAGTCTCTCTAAGGGGAGTAAAACATTCTAATCGTTGATCTGATATTGCTATATTATCATCTATAGGGTTAGTTATAATACTGTCTGGTATTAATTTAATAGCCTGAATTTTTAATATTTTCAACCCACCAATGAAAAATTTCATGAAATCTTCGCTGCTATGTAATGAAGGAGTGCTTCTTTATGTAGTGGTTTTATTCCTAGTTAATTTTGCTACTGTGTTGAATAGAAATCTCAAATTGTTTTTGTTATCTCCTATTAAGGTGGAGAGAGACTTTTCTAGCATTACTAAGAGATTTTCTATAGTTCAGTAGGCTCTCCTTCCATGCTGTTTGAAATATTACCAATTTGGTTTGATGCCATTTACGTTCTAATTTTCGAGTAGTCTGTTTTAAGATACACGTTTTATTGTTATACCAGGGTGCTAGCTTTTTCTCTCTAATTAATTTTCTTTTGAGTGCAGCCAGTCTATCTTGCGTGTAGCGGAGTGTTTACTCTAAGCATTCAGTCACCTGATCGAGTTCTATCGCATGAGACGGTGATCCAAATCTAACTGATGTCTCTGGGAGCTTATTTATGAAGCTTGGTGCAGTAGCTGATGTGAAAGTACATTTTACACAGTAGCGAGGCGAGGTGGAAGTATTATGATCAATAAGTATTATGAACGAGATAAAATAATGGTCTGAGACAATTTCAGACTGCGGAAAAATTACAATATTTTCTATATTTAATCCATATGTTAGTATGAGGTCAAGAGTGTGACTATAATTATAAGTAGGTCCGATTACACTCTGATTAACCCCTACTGAATCTAAGATGGACACAACCAGTGTTCTCAGAGGGTCTTCCGAGTTATCCAAATGAATATTAAAATCACAGACGATGAATGCTTTATCTACAGGAACAACCAGGTTTGAGATAAAGTCTGCAAATTCACAAAATAATCCATCCATCCATCTTCTATAACGCTTATCCTCTTCAGGGTCAAGGAGAAACCTGGAGCCTATCCCAGGGAGCATCGGGCACAAGGCGGGGTATACCCTGGACAGGGTGCCAATCCATCGCAGGGCACAATCACATACACACTCACACACTCATTCATACACAACAGACACTTTAGACATGCCAATCAGCCTACCATGCATGTCTTTTGACTGGGGGAGGAAACCAGAGTACCCGGAGGAAACTCCTGCAGCACGGGAAGAACATGCAAACTCCGTATACACAGGGCCACGGTGGGAACCCCTGACACTGGAGGTGTGAGTCGAACGTGCTTACCACTAAGCCACCATGCGCACATATGTAAATAATAATTAGAGGAATTGACTTCTTTTTTGTGGCTACATAAGTTATATTGGTATAAAAATTTCAATAGAATTAAATTTATTACTAGGTTTTTTTTTGTGACACCTAGATTTTGACTATGGATGAGACCAACACCTCCTCCTCTACCAGTTGAACGAGGCTGATGTACATAACAATTTGAACGAGGCTAATGTACGTATCCAGGAGGACTGGCTTCATTTAATGCTATGTACTCGTTTGGTTTAATCCAAGTTTCTGTTAAACACATTAAATTCCCGATCAGTAAGGATTTCGTTAACAATAATAGCCTTAGACGCAAGAGATCTAATGTTTAATAGTCCTAGCTTCAGATTAAAGATGATAGATGTGCATTCGGTATGAGCTAATTTTATGTTAATTAGGTTACTAAAACAAACTTTCCGAAATTTTCTATGTATTTGTATAGCTTGGGGAACAGACACAGTCTCTATAGTATGTACTACAAGTGTTGAACTATTAACTGAACATTGCTTATGATGAATGTTGTTATTGTAGGAAGATGTACTTACAGTAGGCAGTTACTTGATGTGTAGCGTGTTGGAGATGTTGTCTTACAGCAGTTCCGCTCCAGGGCTGCTAGGTGCAGGCCATCAGGACAAAACAACCTAGGACGCTCCCAGAAAAGATTCCAGTTATTAACAAACAGCAGATTCTGTTCATTACACCAGGAAACTAACCAGTCATTCAAAGCAAGAAGTCTACTGAACTTTTCAGCTCCACTTGTGTGGGAAGAGGTCCAGAGACGATGATCTTCATGGTGGGTGATCTGCCTCGTACCGTCTTGATCAGGCTGGTGATGGCCCTCTTCAGAACCTCCATCTGCCACAGCCTGATGTCATTCGCCCCCACGTGCAGCACGACCGCTCCAATGCGCTCATCCTTCTTCAGGATCCCGGGTACCTGTGCAGCAATATCAAGGACATGAGCACCAGAAAAACAATGTGTGCACCTTACTTTTTGTTGAAGCAACGCGGATGTTTTGCACAATGGAGTCCCAGACGATCACAGCATTTGGTCTGGTCTGACGGAGAGGGCCGAAGTTGTTCCTGATTGGGATCCTGAACATCGATGGTGGAGAGGACTTCGCCCGGGGTATGGCTCTTGCCTTTCGCTGCTGGTGCACCCAAGGTCCGTAAGGAGTCGGCATCCGGCGTGATGGAGACCTCGGCTGGAAAAGTCTTGGGTGCACAGTCCCTGCACAGAGAAACACATGGCGTAGAGGGGCTGGGAGTGGTAATACCATGCTGCGTGCTTACCTTGGATGTGTAGGTGGAAGCACAAGATGTTTCCAGCACGGTTCTTCGCTCCAGCACCTTGGCCTGCTTGTCCAGTAGGCCGCGGATCTGTTTCTCCACATCCTCCTGTTCCAACAGCACCATGTGCAGCTCGAACGAGTCCTCATCTGCACTCAAAAGCGGAGAAGCAACCGACATATTTGCTTTAAAAAACAGCGGTAAATGAGATAAATGTGAAATGTAAACAAGGCTAGCGGTAAGGTGATGCTAGCAGTCTACAAGCTAGTCGCGGATGTTTGTATGAACTAATAAAACTTAGCGACAGCAAAACGTTACGATTGTTTTATCTAAAAAAAAAAGTGTGAACAGTGGAATTAGATTAATAAATAAATTAATTCATTAAGTAATAATTTAGAACACCTCTACTGGGTTACATCAGAATTTTTTTCTATAACTGTATAGTAGAAAGTCAAGCCGTGCTAGGTGTGTTAAAAGGAACCTGAGTATGAGCAGAGTTTTAACTTTAAGTCTACTGTATCAAACTCAACTGTGATATCAAAGTTATCAACTGTTCAATGATTGAGGCTTGAGTGTAAACTGTTCTTAAAAACTGCACTCTAGTCCAGCCGAGGAAGAACATCCACAGCCATCTGTAGGGTGTCCATAAGGTACCATCCACGGTAATCCTGTGGTGGTCAGCAGTGAGTGCTTTTTCTCAGTACAATAAAGACCATTTATAGACCACAAGGACAGGACCTACACCCATACTGTCATCAATTGGATCAGCCCTGATCAACGACCAAGAGGGCCTAAGAAACCGTTCAGCTGCTCAACAGACCCTCCACTGTAAGCCAATCAGCACTGGAGCAACTCTCCTAGCAGGCAGTCATGGAAGAAGTCATACAACCAACCATGATCACCAAGCTCACCAAAGCAACAAACAAAAATGAAACAAAAAAAAACAGTTGAACTCTGACAAAGCACCTGGCAAGGACAGCATCCCAGCAGAAATATAAAAAGCCACAAGGCAAAGAGCAATTGGCATTTTCCATGACATAATTCAGTGTATCTGGGAATATGAAAAGATGCCTGCTGACTTGCTCTGATTAGAGTGCTGTACAAGAACAAAGGCAGCAAAGTTGACTGTGAGAATTACAAGGGTATCTCCCTGCTCTCCATTGCAGGAAAGATTAAGCATTATTTTAAATCCACATAGCAGAAACCAATATGCCATTATGTTGGGAACAAAACTTACACTTATATTCTGTTTTCATTGACCTGGTCAAGGCCTGTGGCACAGTCAACAGAGACAGAGACTGACCAGAGATAGGGCTGCCCCCACAAGTTCATCCACATCATCAGGTTTTTCCATGATGGCATAACAGGCCAGGTGCTCTCCAGTGGTGACCAGTCAATCAGACAAGCAAAAACAAAAGACATTCCATAATAACAGTCAGGAGGTGCATTAGGGGGATAGCTGTGCTGTGAAGGCCCACAAACATGAAGACCTCCAAGCCATGCTCAGCAAGTTCTCAGAGGCCTCAAAAATGTCCCTTGGGAATCAATAAAATACTCTCTCTCTCTCTCTCTCCCTTGCTACCACAATGTCATAGAAAGTTTTATGCAGGGTCCTGCACACACCAAAAGAACTCAGCCTCCTCAGCAGGTGGAGACGACTTTGGGCCTTTTTGTATAGGACATCTGTGTTTGTGGACCAGTCCAGTTTATTGTTCAGCTGAACACCCAGGAATTTATATGTCTCCACCCTCTAAATGTCCATACCCTGGATGCTCACCGGTGTAGACCGGGTCGGCCTCCTGCGGAGGTCGACTACCATCTCCTTTGTCTTGCTGGCGTTGAGGCAAAGGTGGTTTAATTCACAAAAGTTGACAAAGTCAGCGATGAGCTCCTGGAATTCCTGATTGTTCTCCTCTTATACTCATCCAACAATGACCGTATCATCTGAGAACTTCTGCATGTGGCAGCTGTTAGTGTTATGCCTGAAGTCCACTATGTACAGTGTGAAGAGAAATGGAGCAAGCACTGTACCCTGCGGTGCTCCCGTGCTGCTGACCACCACATCAGACATACAGTCCTGGAGCCTCACATACTGTGGTCTGTCAGTAAGATAGTTGGTGATCCATGCAGCCAAGTGGCGATCAACTCCAGCTCCCAAAAGCTTCCCTCTAAGTAGTGATGGCTGAATTGTGTTGAAAGCACTGGAAAAATCAAAAAACATGAGCCTCACAATGCTCCCAGTATTCTCCAGGTGTAGAAGTGATCTGTGCATCAGATAAATAATGGCGTCCTCAAACCCCATGCCTGGTCAGTAAGCAAACTGTATGGGGTCTAGCTCTGAGCTCACTAGGGTCCGCAGCTGTTGCAGTACAATTCTTTCCATGAACTTCATCAAGTGCGAAGTTAAGGCTACCGATCTGAAGTGGTTTGGCACACTCTGATGAGCAATTTTGGGTACTGGAACCACACAGGAAGTCTTCCACAGTACTGGAACTCATGTTAGTCTCAGGCTCAGATTAAAGATGTGCAGGATAACCTCACTGAGCTGATCTTCACAGTCTTTAAGCAGTCTGGAGCTGATTCAATCTGGGCCAGGGGCCTTTCTTGCCTTGATATTTTTTAGCTCCTTATTCACCTGACTGAGTGTCAGAGAGAGACTGTAGGTGGGAGTTATTGGCAATCCCTGATGAATGGTATCTGGGGAGGGGTGTGAAACCTCCTCGAGTGAGGGATGGTGAGCAGTGGAGAGGTGTGAGCTGTGTAATGCTGATATCTCAGAAGCTGTGAGAGTTGGACGATGCCAATATTCCTGGAGCCTTGGGGGTGGAGGAGGGGGTGTCTATTGGCCAAAGAGGGAACGGTTGAGTCGCTGACAGGTCTGAGGTCTGGTCGGAGGGGGGAGGAGATGGAGCCGAATCAAATTTATTAAAAAAACAGATTTAATTAATTTGTCCTTTCACAGTCACCAGATACAAGGCCCCTCCCATTGTCTTTGTTTTGACATGAAATTGTTTTCAGTCCCCTCCAGACCTCCCTCATGTTGTTCTATTGAAGGCACTCCTCCAACTTTTTTCTGTACCTGTCTTTTCCTTTCCTTATCTCCCCTCTGAGCTGTTTTGGAACCCTCCTCAGCTCATCTTTGTCCCCCAATCCGAACAGTCTCTTTTTTTCCTTTAACAGGGCTTTGAGCTCTGGAGTCACCCAGGGTTTGTTGTTGGAAAAACACCGAACCTTCTTCTTAGGCATGGTGTTCTCCACACAGAAATTAATGTAGTCCATTACACAGTGTGTGAGACTGCCAGTGTGCTCTCCATGCAAACTACAGAGCATCTTCCAGTCTGTAGACTCAAAACAGTCTCTGAGTGCCTCACTGTTCCCCTCAGACCATTTTCTCACATACCTTGTGATTGGAGGTTGTTTATTCACCAAAGGTATGTAGACAGACAGCAGGTGGACCAGGTTGTGATCTGAGCGGCCAAGTGAGGGAAGGGGTGAAGAACTGTATCCATCTTTTGTGTTTGCATACAGCAGATCCAATGTTTTATTACCCCTAGTGTGGTATTTAACAAACTGTGTGAAGGTGGGGAGAGTTGAGGACAGGGAAGCATGATTAAAGTCCCTGGAGATGAGAAGGTGGGACTGTGGGTGCGATGTCTGCTGCTGTGACAACAGTATGAAGTAGCTTACATGCCGCTGTAGCATCAGAAGAGGAGGGGATGTAGACAATTATCACAATGACGTGCGAGAACTCCCTCGGCAGGTAATATGGCTGCATGCTAACCTCAAGCAACTCAATATCCTTAGTGCACCACTGCTCTTTAACACTGATATACCCAGGGTTACGCCGTCTCTCATTCACAAACATCGCTATTCCCCCACCCGTCCTCTTGCCACTCTCCTTTGCGTTGCTGTCCGCTCTCACAAATTGAAATCCGTCCAGTGTAACCAGTGAATCCGTACTGAGACTGTTCAACCACATCTCCGTGAAGCACATGATGCTACAATCCTGGTACTCTCTCTGCAGCCTGGTTAGCGCTGTTAGCTCTTCCATCTCATTGGAGAGAGACCTCACATTCCCCATAATAACGGACGGAATGAACGGTTTGTACCATTTTTTTTCTCTCCCAGCGTTAAAGTCCAGCTCTGCTTCCCCTTCTCCTAATTTTCTCAGGGATCACCAGTCTTTCTGTAGGAAGTATCCTGGTGTTGCTCAGTGCTAACAGCTGCTCCTTAGTGTAAACAATAGAGCCGTGGCCAAATGGGTCTCCAAGTGCGGAGCCGTACAGTCCATCAAACAAAAAAATAAATATTGCCAACCTCCACAACTGCGTATCCGTATCTGCAAACACAACAGCAAGGATTAGTGTAGAAAGAAACACGAAGAAAGCACAAAAAACAAGGGAAATATACTAAACTTAGCCAAAAAAGAGCAGATCTGCTGCAACAGGCTGCCACCCACGTGGCACGTAAGTAGACAAAGGTGGTCCATTTAATTTACCACAGGATTTAACACAAATTAAATGAGCTCCATTTCATTTAAAACAGGAATTCACCACGGTCCTTATAATTGGAGTATACATTCCACTAGCACTAATGCTAAGGGGACGCTCTGTGAACTGTATGAGGATATTAGTGTACTGCAGAATGCACACCCTGATGGACTGTTTATCATCACCGGAGATTTTAACCATGCAAATCTCAAGTCAGGGCTCCTTAAATTCCAACAGCATGTGAACTTTGCAACGACATCTGCGAACATGCTGGATCTTGCTTACACAAACATCCCTGGCGTGTAGCAGGTGGATCCCTGCCCCCACCTCGGCTACTCATACCACATCTCTGTTATGCTAATCTCAGAATACAGACTGCTCATCAGACACTCCAAACCGGTTCTGAAGCAGGTGAAACCTGGCCAGCAGGAGCCATCTCTGCTCATCAGAACTGTTTTGAGCACATTGACTGGCACATGATCAGGGTGGCTGCAACCGATAGTGACTCCACCAACTTGGAGGAATACACGGCATCAGTGAACAGCTACAGTGATCAGCCACTGCATTGATGATGTCACTGTCTCCAAGACCATCACCACACGCTCCAACCAGAAGCCATGGATGACTGCTGAGGACCCGAGACAGGTCCTCGGCCATTAGTGAGGCAAAGCATGCACAGCCCCAGAAAATCCACAGCCACTTCATGGACATTGGTGATACGTGGCGGATGTAGAAGGACATTCAGGTCCCCTTCCTCCCACACCGATCATCAGGAAGTGCTTCAAGACGCTCATAATGAGGCACATCATAACCCTGCTGCCCCCACACTGGACACCCTGCAATTCACATATCGTTCCAACCTCTCAACAAACAATGACATTGCCACCACCCTACAACTGGCCTTCACCCACCTGGATGAAAATGACACATGCATTCAAATGCTATCCATAGACTTCAGTTTAGTATTCAACACAATCATTACTCAGCACCTGATTGGAAAGTTGAACCTGCTGGGCTTGTATACCTCCCTATCCAACTGGATCCTGGACTACCTGAGTAGGAGACCTCAGTCAGTTCGGATCAGGAACAGCATCTCAAGCACTACCACATTGAGCACTGGGGCCCCCAGGGCTGTGTGCTCAGTCCACTGCTGTTCACTATGCTGACTGTGCAGCAATGCAAAGTTCAAATCACATCATCAAGTTCACCAATGACACAACTGTGGTGGGTCTCTTCAGCAAGAACAACTAGTCAGCACACAGAGACGAGGTGCAGTGGCTAACGGACCGGTACAGAGACAAAAACCTGTCTCTGAACATGGACAAAACAAGAGAGATAGTTGTTGACTTCAGGAGAGCATGGTGCGACCACTCTCCGCTGAACAACAGCTCCTCTGTGGGGATAGTCAAGAGCACCAATTTCCTTGGTGTTCACCTGACATAGGACTTCATCAGGTCCCTCAACTCCAGCTCCATAACCAAGAAAGCCCAAGAGTGCTTTCTTTAAATATACTAAACCAAATCACACCAGAGATTAGTCCCCTTTAACTCAGTTTTCTTCTTCACCTCTCGCACTGACCAGGCTTTTGTGATACTGTTTGTAGTAGGCATGAGCTGTCATTGAGTACTATTAAATATGTAAATGTAGCTGTCACTGCCAGTTTTTGTTTGTGAGATTAAAATAGATGAAACTTGAATATTCAAGAAATGTTACTCTTTACAAGAAAGGGAAACAAACATGTTAGGAAGTTTCTCAGAAACAAAAAAGAGCAAAATCACTGCACACATTTTACCCAAGACAGATTGAACCTGTAAACGATTTCCTAAATGCAATAAATGTATTTTCTCATAGCTTAGATTTGCAGTTTAAAATTTTAGGCACTTAAAAACGTCTGGGTTAACCCTGTTCCCTGAGAAGGGAATGAAACGTTGCATTTAGCATAACACTATGGGAGCGGCCTTGCGCGCGACCGGCATCTGAAGCTTGTGTAAAATCATGCCTATTTATAGGCCTGCCCTCATCATGGTGACCTCTCAATTTACGTTGGCTGCTGCTGCCATAAGCTCCAATAGTCTCCCATAGAGACTGGAGGGGATGCCAAGATCCAGCTTTATCTTGCTCAGTGTTGATAGGATTGACCCTATGTATGGTGGGCATAGAAATGCCCTCATCATAGTAGAAACCTTATAACCCCTAGAAAAGTTGTCCACTGCACTGGAAAATGCATACTTTTCTGAGGTTCAACCTGAGCCCCAAGCTCCTCATGTGGGCAAGAACAACATCTCGATGTTGAACTGCCAGTTCCCTGGATCATGCTAGAATTAACCAGTTGTCCAGGTAGTTTAGTACACGGATGTCACAATGGAGCCAGAATGACATCCATGCACTTTGTGAAGGTGCGAGAGGATAAAGATAGCCCGAAGGGAAGAACCCGATCTTAGCTATGTGGAAATATGCACCTTTTAGATCTATTGTCACAAACCAGTCCTCAAACTGAACCTGTGGAACGATAAGTTTGGGCATCAGCATCTTGAACCTGTATGTCCGAAGAGTACACTTCAGATGACGCAGATCTAAAATTGGCCACATACTCCTATTTTTTGCGGACCAGGAAATAATTGCTGTAAAAACCTCCCTCCCTCAGGAATGGGGTACATGTTCTATTTCCCCTTTGTCCAAGAGGGATCTTACTTCCTGCGCTAACATCGGGCTCTGGTCTGTGCTGACTACTGTGGTGAGCACAACTCTGAACCTGGGGGGGTCGAGCTCTAAACTGGACCCGGTAACCCTTTTCTACTGTAGACAGAACCCATGGAGACACATTTGGCAGTAGTTTCCATGCTGCCAGATGGTCTTTTAGGTGACGTTATCTATTCCACATTCTATTGGAGGGAAAGCATCAGATTTTATTTGCCCTGTGATAGCTTGCTGACCAGAGAACTCTGAACACTTGGGACAGCCTTGGCTAGGGGAGGCTCTACAGTACCACTGGGGTTGACTGCCCTAACAACCTCATGTCCCCGGATATGTCCCTCCATGACCCCTCAGGACCGCTCTTCTTTGTTTGCTTGGCCTTTATGACCATTCTCAGATCAGGCCTAGTAGCAGGCAGTGACTGTGGCCGCCCGGTTTCCTTGGCTGTCTACGGGGGTTGGCGGGCTGCCATACTCGCCTTCTGTATCTCCCTTGCACTAGCGCTGGCCTGGGCTCCACTCGTGGATGCCCGT
This sequence comes from Ictalurus punctatus, assembly GCF_001660625.3. Lineage (NCBI taxonomy): Eukaryota > Metazoa > Chordata > Actinopteri > Siluriformes > Ictaluridae > Ictalurus > Ictalurus punctatus. The sequence goes on from NC_030424.2 coordinate 29,506,262, forward strand.
ATTAACTCCACACAACAGGGAAGGAACTGGCTGAATGCAGCCATATGTCAAGCTCACTCAGCAGGTCTGCTTGGTAGTCATTGTCTGCAGTGGTCTTGCCCACCAATGCCACAATGGTCTTACACGGTGGCTTGGATGTCAAAGCCGTCCCCCCATTACCTGCTTGTCGATGGAGAGAGGTAGCTCACATGCGCCTCCTGCACCTTCTGCATAGCTAAATAGCACAATTGCCGAATAATCTAACATCGTTGGGGTTATAAAATATGGTGTATGTATGGTTTTCCCACAGAAGCCTGATATTTTGTCAGGCACTTTTGGAAGAAAGTGGAGTTTTCAGCAGTGTGAGGGATTTACTTTCACTGGGGAGAAAAAAAAGAAGCTCATCCAGCCTTAGTATTCACTTCAAGCAGCTCTTTATATGCTGCTCTCAGTTTTTAGCGCACCCTTTGGCTTCTCAGAGTCACAGAGAAATTATTACTATTATTTTAGTGTGTGTGTTTTTTTGGGGTTTTTTTTGGCTTTCCATAGCGGAAGCAGGAGTCGATAGAGATAGAGCAGCGCTCGTCTCCGGCTCCTCTTCCGGATCCATAAGAGATCTCCTGGACTTGAAACGGCTAGCTGCCTCGGCAGCGGCCAGCTCAGATCCACAAGGCTTCTGAAACCCAACTCCATTCGGCTTCTGAGAAGAGAGCAAGTCGCGAGCGGAGCTGCCTAATGTAGGCGTTACAATGTGCAGTCAGACCTCTCGAGGGCTGTCGTCACATGCTCCATCCATAGTCACTTCATACAGAAAGTGTGCACTACTCCCCATGATGAAACAGGAGCAAGGCATAACACACTTCCTGAATTCTCTTACTCATTTTTCTTTCTCGCTCATTCCTTTTTTTCCTTCTCTTTTTTTTTAAAGGGATAGAAAAGTCCAGAGATTTTGAGAGGAAATTAAGCACATTTTGTTTCTTTACACAAACAACTGACATGTAGTCTCGCTGAAGATAATAAGGCTGATGGCGCAGTTCACAGGTGCCATATATTATATTATATTATATATATATATATATATATATATATATATATATATATATATATATATATATATATATATAATCACGCGACGCACTTAATTGCCACATCACCTGATCATGGCATGATTTTACACAAGCTTCAGATGCCGGTCGCACGCACGGGCGCTCCCATAGTGTTATGCTAAATGCAACATAGAGTTCCCTTTGAAAGGGAACACAATTAAGTTCAATTAGCAGACAAAAAAAAAAAAACATAGTTCAGAAATTTTCTTGGACAACATTCACTACTGACAATATGACATGATTTGAGAGTGACTATTGGCTTGTCCTTTTGACTTTGGATTTCTATTTTTTGAGATCCGTGTTATTGTTTCCATTTTTTTTTTGGCTTCCAGGAGTATATTTTATATACATAATAATAAATTATCCAAAGAAATTTCATTTATGTCAAAAACATTTCCCCTCCAAGTGTCCTTCAGAGACTTCCTGCATTATGTGATACACTGACCTGCTATTTGTTTTCTTTCAGACTTGATGACTTATGCACACTGCAGTGTCCTTGTACGCCTACTTTCCATAAACAAAATTTCTTAAATCAAACGAGTTTGGAGCTGGGGTATGTCAAAAGGAAAGGATTGGAGACGTTTAACAAGTTGTCCTTGAAGAGTAATTATACAAATTAGGATTTGGTTCGGTTTTGATAACCTATATGTAGGAGATCCCTATCTATCTATACAAGGCCTTACAAATCTTTGTAGTTTTACTGGTCTCAAGTTTTAACACATTTACACACTCACACATAGTAGTTGGTGAAGTCTCCTCCCTGACACATGAATTGAGGGATGATCCTGTGGAAACCGCTGTCTTTAACGCCAAAGCATTTCTTGTGTGTACAGACAACAGAAGTTCTCTACCCAAAGAAGAATGACAAATAAATCAACACTGAAGAGCTAAAGGTGCAGCTTACTGTGAGACTGTCTTGAATTAATAATAAAAATGTCACTGCTATCTGTCCAATTAGAAAGTTCCACCTCTCTCATTAGAAAGTAGGTGTTTTACCCTTGGTGGTGGTGTAGTTTTGAGGAAATATTGATCAGAGGGCTGTTTAGATTTTGCTAAATCTAAACAGCTTCAGCTAACTTCTGGTTTACTTAGAAGATGAATCACTTTCCTCATTTTATCAGTGTTCATGAAATCAAGATAACAGCGGAGAAAAGGAGGAGACCGAGACCTGATCGTCCTCGGGATTTGATTTAGTGTGACAGCGACACCCAGTGGTCAAGCCAGGAACTTCATTTTAAACTATCTTCAAAGCAGAACAACTTTGATTTTCTTTTTAAAGTAACTCGCAGTTAAAATATGTTTTTCATATTTTCATACTCTTTTCTTCTACACCTTAAATTCATATTCAATAAAGGACAACAATAAATGCGACATACGATTACAGCAGAAGCATGAGGGTTCAGTTATCTGTTCAGGAAAACTGCTAGAATATTTGATAAATCACACTCGTACCTGCAGTCATGGGCACCACGTCAGCTCGGAGTAACATGCGCAGTCTTCCTGCAGGTTTATTTCCGATCTCGAGGTCTATGTAGACCTGTGGGTTCGCTCTGCCCTTCTTAATAAGTGGCTCTCCCTGAACACACACACACACACACACACACACACACACACACACACACACACACACACACACACACACACACACACACACCAGGATATAGCAATAATAAATCTTAATCATTATACTACTTAGTTAACACACCACCTTCTCTATAACGTTGTGTCATCTGTTGTAAATAGACAGCTTAGTTTGAATACAGGATGAGAGTGACTTTCCTCCGAGTCCTCTTTAGACTGAATGTCATTACATTATGTGCATACTTTGTTTTGGGGCTGAATCCTTAACAGAAAAACATGCTGGTGTTTCTGTAAGCAGATAAACATTCTGTACTAATCTAAATGATGTGACATGACCTTTTTTGACGTTATCCTCAGATGAACATGAACAGAACACAAAACTAGTACAAAGTAAAAATTAATAATTTCCCTCACAAACTTCTTCAGACAATTATTGTCAGACCATTTTTCACATGGGTGATAGATGTTCAATAACTTTTTTTGCTTCAATATAAATAAATAAATAAAAACTGTATTGTGTGTTTACTCAGGTTGCCTTTGTTTTATGTTGTATTTCATTTGATGATTAGTATGAGATATACACAAACAGATGAAATCAGGATGGGGCAAATCCCATCCATCCATCCATCCATCTTCTACCGCTTACTCCTTCTTCAGGGTCGTGGGGGAACCTGCAGCCTATCCCAGGGAGCATCAGGCACAAGGCGGGGTACACCCTGGACAGGGTGCCAATCCATCGCAGGGCGCAATCACATACACACTCACACACATTCATACACTATGGGCACTTTAGACACGCCAATCAGCCTACCATGCAAGTCTTTGGACTGGGGAAGGAAACCGGAGTATTCTGGGAATAGTTGGTGAGGGTTAAGGGATTGTGTTAATGAAAAATGAAAAAAACAATAAAATTGAATTTGAAACAAAGAAAAGCAATTTAAAGAAACCAAATGATGTGAACCATAGAAGTGGGAATGGCCGAATAATGTGCCCCTTTCACAGCGAGCTTGAACGCATCACATGACACACTGTTGCTTTGCACATGCGGTACAGTTAAGGAACGTGATCTATTCAGACTAATGTCAGATATAGACCACATATAGTTTCACATAACTTAACAAAATTGGATTTGGTCAGAAAATCTAATTTGGGCTTTTCTTGCCTGCAGTGTGAATGCAGCCTAAGAGTACTATCAACAAAATTGTGTGAAACTCATCTGTTTTCAAAGAATAGAAGAGAAGCCTTTATTTATCACATATACATTACAGTACAGTGAAATTCATTCTTTGCATATGCCAGCCTGTTAGGAAGTTGGGGTCAGAGCACAGGGTCAGCCATGACCCCCAACCTTCTGATCAGTAACCCAGAGCCTTAACCACTAAGCCATCACTGGCATTAATTAAAGAATATGACAAATAAACGAAGCCAGCCAACACAAAACCCATGAATTAGAACAAATAAAACTACTCATTCAATTATAACCAAAGAAACGCTGAAGAAGAAGGTTGTGCATATGAGGGAAAGAATGTTTAAAGACCAGTATGGATGAAAGCTGGCTTTTAAATTGTTCCTATTTCGCCATAAAGCTTTTTCAACACGTCCAGCACTTTGGCCAAGACACCGTAAACTATTTTAAAATAGCAGTGTCCGCTTTGTGATTCCTGTTGGTTTGATCACCTGGGTACAGTGTAGATCATTTTTTTCTTTGCATTTTCATGTCAAGACAATTTCTTTACTTAATTCACACCTATTTCACCTTTTCTGTAATTTACCTCAAGATGTTGACCTTTTTAGGTGCTGGTACACTAATAAACATGTTACATGTAAACATGTATATTTTTTTCTTGTTTTTTTTTTGCATGGATGTAATTTGTGGCAATTTTATGTTCATATATATATATATATATATATATATATATATATATATATATATATATATATATATATATATATATATATATATATATATATAAAGAAATGTGTAAAAATGGACATACAAATGTGCATATTCTTTTTCAAAACTGACATTCAAATGTATTAAGCCTTCAAATGTCAACGAAATATTTGAACAAAATGTTGTGTATAATAAACATTTCCAGGGTTGACTACCATGGTGAAAAAAACATCTAAACATTTTGACCAGTATGGCTCACACAGTGAGCCAATTTACTGACGCAATAACTAGGTTTTGATGCATGAATTGAATGTTTTGGGTGAGTTACTCATTTTGCAGACATGCAATAGAGTTGTGATGTCCCATAAAACAATTAACAGTGACAATTGCACTTAAAGTTTAGAGAATGTTAATGAGCCAAAGCGATTGAGAAAAATTTAAACAATTTTTTTTATTGTTTAGGGTGTCCTAAACTAGAAGTAGTAGGACTACTACTTCAGGAGGATGAAGTATACATCCCTTCTGTATATCAGGTGAAGCCTTCAGTTTAAAGCACCCCTTACACAGCACAGAGCAGCTCACCTACATGTTTTGTTTTCATATGGAAGTTGCTGCTGTATGCGCACACACACACACACACACACACACACACACACACACACACACACACACACTTAATTCACTGTGAAAAACAGGAGTATGAACAGATGCTGCTTCATCATTGATGTTGGTAAACTCTAAGAAATAAGAAATAAAATAGAAGAAATAAATAAAATCCCTCAGCAGTCCTGATAAAAACTGTGACTACAGTGATATTCACAACCACAATATACTGTAACAACATATTAATAGTCTAAGAACTACACTAGATACGTAAAGTTTGAGGTTGGCTTGACAAAGCCAGTCTGAAAGTTTAAAATAGTTATCAGTTTTAAGTCTGAAGGTAATGTACAATTTTAAGAAACAAAGAGAGACAGTTAGTTAGGGTGCCAATATTTGTAGAGCTGGATAGACAGATTTGGTGCCAATACTTGTAGAGCTCGATAGATAGCTAGGGTGCCAACACTTAGAGTTGATTGGATAGATAGATAGATAGATAGATAGATAGATAGATAGATAAGGTGCCAATACTTGTAGAGTTGCATAAATAGATAGAGAGATAGATGAAGTGAGAGGTTACAGGTATGTTACAGGTATATTGACCGAGTGAGAGGGAGAGAAGAGGGGCTTCAGGAAGTGTGCACGCAGGTGTATGTGAGTTTTGATAGTTGGAGTTTGACATCTTGAAAATTTTGAACCAGGCTCAGAACATTCTGTCTGTATGTAAGTGAGTGGGAGTTTTGGGGATATTTGGTTGTCTGTTATGGGAAAACCATATGTCTGATCAGTTAGAAAAAAATAGTGCCAGGTCAGTCTGAACAGTTTGAGGGACAGTGCTGAGTATTGTGGAAGTAGCTTGAAAGCTCAAGGAGTTATAATAGTCAAAAAAAACTTATGGAAGTCAATGGGAATTTTGGCGAATTTGAACTCCTATAATGGGAATTCCGTAATTCCGTAAATCAGATAAGAAAAGTCACAGCAACTTGAGTCAGAACAGGCTGGAGGACTTTAGAGTTTGGTGAATGTAGCTTGAAACCTCTGGGAGTAGCGTTTAGAAATTATGGGTCTCAGAATATTATTACTACTACTACTACTAATAATAATAATAATAATAATAATAATAATAATAATAATAATAATAATGAGAGTGGTACTTGCAAAATTCGACACCTACATGCAGCTGCTCATTCCGGTCAGCAGGGGGTGCATGTGCATAGGTGTTGAAGCATAACTCCATCCATCCAATCATCCATCTTCTATACCGCTTAATCCTTTTCAGGGTCACGGGAAACCTGGAGCGTATCCCAGGGAGCATCAGGCACAAGGCACACCTTGGACAGGGTGCCAATCCATCGCAGGGCACTGAAGCATAACTAACTCGACATATATTGGTATCTGTAATGATTGTATTTAAGATTTTAATATAATAGGCTTTATAGCAGTCCAAACACCCAAACCACAATTCTCCTCATTGAGCCAAGTGTTTTGATATGTCACATGTATTTGTTGTGGTAGTTTTGTGATGCAACTTATTTTGGGGGTTAACATGCACGTGACATCATGTGACATCACTAGAATACCCATAATGCAATTCTTCTCAAATCTCCAAGCATTTTTATATGTCACATGTGAAGCCACCGCTGAGAAGCCTGTTGAAAGTTCTCTGGCTATAGGAGATTATTTTGCCGCACATGAATTTAGCTCGGCTTTAAGGGGCACGGGATGTTTTAGTCAGGGTTCATTCCATCTTAAGTGGTCCAATAATTGTAAAGTTGGTTGCTCGACCATTTTAAATAATTCTCTTTTTAGTGATTACCTCGATGTATTGGCATTGCAGAACCACCAGTTTTAAAATTTACGACGGGACCTTTGTGTTATGGAACACAATACATTTTGGTTATACAGCTGTTTACGGAAACCTCAATATCTCATCTGAAGATAATCTGGGCTCCTTGGAACTAAAACGGCTCTTTAGAGCATATTACAAGGTACATGGACATATAAGCATTTTGTACATTCTTGTTCCTTAGACTTAGAACTTAAGTCCAAATTTCCACTTTTAGCATAAATGTATATTAGGGTTTGAGTCTCAGTCTTGTTTTTTTAGATGGTACCTAGGTAAGTACATTGTGCATGCGGAAAATTTCAGAACATTTGATACTTTTTTGTGGGGGTGAGAGAGTGCGATTTTAAAAACCGTAATTTTCGGACTATTGAGCGCACCTGAATATAAGCCGCAGTCACTAACTTTAAAAAGAAAAAAAAAATTGTACATATATAGGCCGCACTTGTCTATAAGCCGTAGGTGTCCACGTTGTAACATGAGATATTTACACAGAAAATATATTCTTTACACAGATATTTACACTTATTTATTTTTTTAAATACGTACCGTGAATGCTTTTTCCCCGAACAGTGCCTGTAACACGACTGGTTTAAAAAAAATAAAATAATAAAAATAAAATAAAATAAAATAAAAATAAACACACAACAGCTGCCTACGAGGAAGAGTCATTGATCGCCATCTTAATCTTCCTCCTGCGCACTAAAACCACTAAAGTCGCCTTCTTCAGTGTCGGAATCGAACAGCCTCAGAATTACCGGTACTTCGTCACACACTTCCTCAGTCTCTATTTCGTTGTTGCTCTCAATGTCACTTACATCTCGAGGCAAATTCGCCCTTGAGCTTGTGCTGTCGTCTTCATCACGCAGCAGTCCAGCCTTTCGAAACCCATTGGTGATGGTAGATTTTTTGACACTGCTCCACGCTGTTAGGATCCACTGGCAAACTTGAGCAAAAGTTGCTCTTCGCATGCTATTTCCTTCTTCGACAGCCAGATCGATCGCCTTTAACTTGAAAGCTGCATCACGTGCATTTCTTCGTGTGTTTTCCGTGATGAGGCGCAAAATGACCGATCTGAAGAATTTAGTGTGAGTGCATTTGATTTAATTCGAACGGTTTCATTGGTCCACGGTGACCTGTTCGGTAATTTCATCGGTCCGATGTGACGAGGCTAAATGTTTTGGCGGCGTGAAGCTCGTCAACCCGTAAAAATCCATAAATTAGCCGCGTCATTGTTTAAGCCGCAGTGTTCAAAGCGTGTGAAAAAAGTATCCGCTTATAGTCCGGAAATTACGGAAATTCCTTTCACTTTCAGGTTGAATATATCGGGTGGGGGACCAGATACGAACCGGAAATTTTCACAAGAATAAGTCCTCTATAGTAACATTCTGCTGTAAAAGTTTTGAGTGTCCACTGGTTACAGAGCAAGGGCTAGTAGAAATCTGGGGGAAAAGCCTACTTTATTTATTTATTTTGAGAAATGTACAGACGTATTTTAAGTATAACAAATAGTAGAAATGTACCGGATTTTACAGTAATTATGTTTATGATTGACATATAATAGTTTATGCTTATCAATGAGGTCTATGTTGGCATGATCTGTCAAATGAGATTGGCAAATCTGCAGGACTTATTTCTGTGAAAATTTCAGTTTCATATCTGGTTTCCCACTAGAAATATTCAACCTGAAAGTGAGGGGAAGTAAAAAATAAAATAAAATTTAAAAAGCACTTTCACACACCCATAAAACAACAAAATAAGAGAAGTCTCAAACCTGAAATTTTCTTCATGCACACTATACTTTTCAAGGTATTCTCTAAAAAATAAATAAATAAATAAATATTTTTTAAAAAGAGTACTATGATATTACGATCATACGCACCTTAAAACAGACTAGTCAAAAAAGTTAGAACGTAAATGGCATCAAACTAAATCAGTAGTACTCAATTGCATGGAAAGAGAGTAAACGGTCTGGAGTGGCAATGATTTTATGATTTTTTTCTATGACAATATTGTGAATATTCTGAGTATTAAAGTTGGACAATTTGATAACTATATGTAGAAAACAATATAGTCGCATCAGTAGAGAGATTAGAATCCTTTACTTCTGCCCAACAGACTGAACTAATTTCAAATCAACTTTTGTACTACATGCCTTACCTATACATTTCCTCCTCAAACAGATAGTACCAAAAGCAATCAATTCTTTTTTAAATATAATCAACTCATCCATTATGTATATTAATCCTGTAAACTAGCAGTTATTAAACCACTGATTGAAAAACCTGACTTTGTTTATAGTCCATTATCAAACCTCCCGTTTATTTCCAGGATCTTATAAAAAGTTGTAGTTCAGCATTTAGGCTCAAGCTTGCACAGGAATAACATTTCTGAAATCTTTCAGTCAGGATTTAGACTCATCAGTACCGGGACAGAGCTGGTATAAGTGGTAAATGGCATAAAAAGGTTCCATGACATATTACATGACATTAAACTATCTAACATTATTTACTTAGTACTTCTGGTACTAAATTTTGTGCTATAGTTGGTGTTTCTAAAGTCACAATCACCCTTGCTGGGTAAAAATGCCTAACATAAGAAATTATTCCACACATCAAGCTATACAAAATATTTACATTTACAAGTGGTGGGAAATCACTGAAGTATTGCAGAAGAGCTCTGAAACATACCTGAAATGTTACGGAGGTAAACACTCGTGTTGCAGCTTTTTATGTCTCACTGTTCTTTAAAGACTTTCTGCAACATCTGACTAATTGATCTGCTGCTTGTCATTTTCATGTTTGATGACGTCTTTGTTTGCGTACTTTTCCACTTTACATAATCAAATCAGAGTGGATGGACAGACAGGTGACATGTGTTCAGGGATAGCCGTTGCACTTGGAGGGAAATTCTAACCCTGTACAACTTGGAGAAGGCCTCTAAATAATGCCCAGGAAGAGGAGACTTTCCTCAATGAGTGGCATATCACTAATGGCTTGCGTCTTGGTGGCAGCAAATAGGAGCAAGTTGTGCAATTAAATAGCATCTTTTTGCCTCTGAAATTGGTGATGCCCTGAGCCCCAAAAAGGTTGGGGGCTGACCGCAAAACTGACCTTTGTACCTTTGACACATTGTGATCAGGATTCACTGGTCTGATGTAGGTGCTGCTTGTGTAGTAGTTTGGGGTTGTTTTTTTAATCAAACAACAGTGGGAATTATCTAGCAAAAACCAGGAAACTCTTACACATTCTAACTTTTAGTTATACCTAAGAAGAGCCCTTTTTACTTTCAGCTGGGTTTTATCAATACTAGCTCAAAATCTCAAAAATCTCCATTTAATACCCATCTGTCTTTCTTAAGGCCTAATTTTACCATTACAAATCAAACATTATATCTCAGCTCAGGATGGTCTGGACTCCTTGGAACAAAAATTGGTCTCTAGAGCATAGTACAAGGTACACGGACATATATAACCATTTAGCACATTCTTGTTCCTTAGACTTAGAACTTAAGTCCAACTCAAGATTGCTCACAGTTCCACTTTTAGGATCAACTTACATTGGGAAGGGTTTGAGTCGGTCTTAATTTTTAGGGGGTACCTAGGTAAGTATAGTGTGCATGCAGAACATTTAAGGTTTGAGACCTCTTTTTTTATGGGGATGAGAGAGTGCATTAAAAAAAAATCCTCTCAATTTCAGGTTGAATATCTCTGGTGGGAAACTAGATAAGAACTGGAAAAAGTCCTCTATAGTAGCATTCTACTGTAAAAGATCTGAGTTTGAGTTTCCACTGGTTACAGAACTAGCGCTAGTAGAAATCTTGGGGGAAAAGCCTACTTTATTTATGTATTTTGAGAATTTAACAGATGTAATATAAGCATAACTACTAATAAAAAATTAACAGCATTTTAAAGTAATTATGTTTATGATTGACATACAATAGCTGATGTTTGTCACTGAGGTCTATATTGGCATGATCTCTCACAGGGTTCTTTAAATCTGCAGGACCTATTTCAGTGAAAATTTCAGTTTCTGGACCCCACCAGAAATTTTCAACCTGAAAGTGAGGGGCATTTTAAAAAATTGCACTTTCTTGTCCCCATAAAAAAATTTAAAAATTTTAAAAAATGAGAGGAGGCTCAAACCTGAAATTTTCTGCATGCACACTATACTTACCAAGGTACTCCCTAAAAAATGTAAGACTAAGACTCGAATCCTTCCCATCACCCCATAATCAAATTATATGACTAACATAAGACATTATCCCACACATCAAGGAATACAAAATGTTTACATTTACAAGTGGTGGGAAATCACTGAAGTATTGCAGAAGAGTTCTGAAACATACCTGAAATGTTACGGAGGTAAACACTCAGTGTTGCAGCTTTTTACGTCTCACTGTTCTTCAAAGACTTTCTGCAACATCTGACTAATTGAGTTGCTGCTTGTCATTTTCATGTTTGATGACGTCTTCGTTTGCGTACGTTCCACAAAAATTTAAATAGTAAAATCAGAGTGGATGGACTGTCGGGTGACATTTGTTCAGGGATAGCCGCTGCACTTGGACGGCAATTCTAACCCTGTAGAACCTTGAGAAGGTATGTGTGGTATGTACCCCCTTGAATACTCACCAGTGCAGAGTGCATCCCAGCTCAGTCAGGGACAGTCTGTGGTGTGTCAGGGACCCGGGCCAATGCCACCATCTCCATCACGTGGCATTTGTCCTGGAAATGCCTGGGCTTAGATTAGCCCCTGTTTCCATGGGGCAGGGACAGTGGGAGGGCAGAAGGAAAAAGGGGAAGAGCAAGAGTGACAGAGAGAGGGGGAGGGAGAAAAGGAGGGCTCACCTGTCCCAGGATACACCGACAATTGTTCCTCTACCAGCTGGACTGCCTTGTCTAGTAAAGGGGGTGGCAGACTGTGTCCAATGCCATGGTCCCATTCCACTGTCCCCTGCAGTAGTCCGGCAATGAACTGGTACAGCACCACTAGGTCGACGACATCCTTGCTGCTGCACTCCCCTGCCTGCAGCCACCTTTGACAGGTTTCTTGGTGCTGTTCGGTGTTGCGGCCTACCCATTGCAAATTGGCCCCCTTTGTGGTCCTGGTACTCTAGTAGGTTTGTGACTGGAAGCTGTTGGGCCACAAGCTCAGATTCGCCTGACAGTAGTAGTGGCAAAAGGACTGCCCACTGTGACTCTGGCCAGTGACACACAACTGCTGCACTCTCAAAGAGCTCAACAAACACTTTTGGGTTGTCCTGTGGTCACATTTTCGAGTGTAATGTGGGGCATGTCTGCAGCAGCCATCGGGGCTGCAGCTGGAGTACCCACCAGTTGGACCAGGCTCTGTAGTACCTGCCGATCCTTTGCTTGACCTTGGTAAAGGGCCTGGAAATAATGCTTCTGCTACGTACAAAGATCAAGGAGGGCCTGGTGTTGCATCTGATGGATGCCAGTGAGGGTCATTGACAACCTCAGCAAGTGACAAGGACTCCGTGACAGCAAATCTTTCTCAAAGTCCTGGGTTCCAGCACCAGTGTTATACTTTCCTGGGTTGGGTCAGGAATGAGGAGATGGGAAGCAGACATGGTTCCCTTATTTTACTTGTCACTTTTCAGCATTTTACTACAAAGGCACACAGACACTCTGCTCTGTGCTGCTCAGCTCTCTCTCTCTCATGGCTCTCATCTCACCCCTCTTTATCCTTGTTTGCTAACACTCATTAGCAAACAAGCAAAATTTCACACAGGTGTGGGATCCTTAATAGTCACTTTTCCTGGCTCCACGCTCCATTCACAAACCAGTGCTGAACCACAGTACATTATACCCCCACTTCCACAGTAATGTTTCAAAGGATGAGGTAGTGTCCAAGACAACCTTCTCATATTGCAAAGGGTCCATTGGCTGCTATTAGATTATTCTATAACGTTCCCTGTTAATACTCATGTAATGAATTCAGTTAATATAACCTTTTTGTTTTTCTTGTTTTTCTAAGTACTTATATCTTATAAACTCGAATCTTGTGCACATGGATCATTATACAACACCAAGAGCTCTGCGATCTTCTCTATGGCTCAAGAAGTCATCTTTTTTGTGACCTTTTTTAAGGGCGCTTGAATTTTACATTGCTTAGATTTAATATTTCCAGGCTTGGTGTCCTGCACTTCTGTGTAAAAATGCAGTGACAAATTATGCCAGTGAAGTCAGCCATCTCAGTGCCCTTCAAAGCCTTTCTGTAGTATGTGAAAAACTGAGCTGCTATTTGCTGTCTTCAGACTTCATGACTTATGCAAACTGCCTTTGTTAGTCTAATTTCCATCAAAAATTTACTGAAATCAAATTAGTTTGGAGCTGGGGTATGTCAAAAGGAAAGCGCTGGAGACATTTAACAAGTTGTCAAAGAGTAATTATAGAAATTAGGACTTGGTTAGAACATTGATGGGGTGTCTTCTGGAAATCATAAACCTTTTACTGCTGGTTGGTCAGACTCATAGCCTTAGAAATCACTGAAACAACATTTAAGAACAGACACAAATAACTGCAAAAAGGCAGTAACATCCTATCTTTGAGAGTTAATCAAAGCCACATTATCATTTTCTAACAAAGATTAAGATAAAGATTCTGTCAAAAATATAAGCCAGTGTTCAAAGGTTTATTAGATATTTACAAATTCTTTATACAAATCCTGAAGAGTTTGTGATGCGAGTCCTGCACTTTTACCTCCTGGCTTGGCGGTTAAGGCTCTTGGTTACTGATTGGAAGGCTGGGGGTTCAAGCCCCAGTGCTGCCAAGCTGCCACTGTTGCGCCCTTGAGCAAGGCCCTTAACCCTCTCTGTTCCAGGGGCACTCTATCATGGCTGACCCTGCCTTCTGACCCCAGCTTCCTGACATGCTGGAGTATGCAAAGAAAATAATTTCACTGTGCTGTAATGTATATGTGACCAATAAAGACATCATTATCAAAATACACATATATTAGTTAGTGAAGTCTCATGCCTGACACAGGAACTGAGGGATGATCCTGTGGAAGACAATGCTTCAAACACGGAAGCCTTTCTTGTGTGTGCACAGACAAAGGAAGTTATCTACTACAAAGAGTCACAAAAAATAAATCACAATCACACCAAAATTATTTGCACAATGCAACCAGCATACAACACCCATTAGTTAGGCATATTTAACTACATATATTTGTAATGAATATGTAGTTGTAGATCCATGTCATTGTGTATGTATTCGAACACAGAGGCCCATACAGTGTCTGCCCCTGCCTGTGATGGACTGGCATTCCAACTAGGATGTATTCCAATCTCACATCTAGAAGTCCCATCTTGTCAGAGCGTGTATGAATTTGAGTGGGTATGAATTTGTGTCCGAGTTTTCTCCAAGTTTCAACCAAGAAAACTTTCAGTTCATCCTGACTAGAGCACCCCACAGATGTTCTATAGTAGAGATGTCCAATCGGCTGGCTTGAGTGCAGGTTTTCAATCCAACCAAGCAGAAGCCACACCTGAGTCTACTGAAAGCCAAGCTCAACTGATTAAAAGGGTGGAATCAGGTGTGGCTGCTGTTTTTATATTACCAACCACAGGTGGAATCAGGTGTGGCTGCTGTGGTTATATAATCAAATCAGAAGAAGCTGATTAATTTTCAAGCATGGCTTGAGCCTCATCCACCCACTCGTCAATTCTTGTGCCTTATTTGTCACAAAATTTTGGACATCGCCTGTCCCTAGGCACAAAAACAAACCGTTCCGGCACCACAGGATCAGCATCAACTGGTTGGGGAGGGTCAGGCACTGCCATGGTGGCAACAAAAGCAGCTCAACCTTGACCAGGTAATTCACCTGGCATCTGTTCATGACACAACCGGTCATTGTCTGCTCTCAACTGCACCATTAATTACAAAAGCTACATTATAGTACATTATATTATAACACTTAAGCCTCATTAAAACGCATCATATAAATATAAAATTGCTCTCCCATAAAGCACAATAAGAATTTTAAAACTAGCACTTCTCCAGGCCCAGGCTGGGCAGGAACAAGGCAGGCCAGTTGCAACCCGGGAGCTCAACCAAACTCGCCTTAATCCACATCAAATCATTAGACACTACCTACACCATAAGAAAGTTGTTGTGTCGGCACACTGAGCACGCTATGAAATACACAGCACCAAATGAAGCCTCCCCGTCCTACTCAAAGACTCGCTAACTACTGGAGAAAAAGAAAACACCAATTAAGCCAAAATGATACAAAAACAGTAAACAATAAGCAAAGACTGAAAAACAAAACTATTACAGACACCGTGGTGTGGTGGCTATAATACTCAGGCTCACTGACACCGCCACTACATACTGATATGAAAGCTGATATGCAACACACCAGAAGCAAGGCATGTAAACAGACAGCCCAAGCGTGCCTCTAATCAACATAGCCAAAGCAAATCCCATAAGCAAACCAGCCCAGTAAAATGCCCATAAGCAAAGCAGTCAAGCAAAACAGGGAAGGAAAACAGTCAAGCAAAATAGCAGTGGCATCACATGTAGTGTCTTCGGCTAGGGATTTGTCATAGAGAAGATTTAGATGCTCAACTCCCCATGCTTACCTTAACACAGAGACCGGAGTGTCAAACTAAATCTACCAAATCCCAGTGTGATAAAGGGAAAGGCGTACTTACCGCTGGGTTGAACAAACACCGGTCACAAAGTTGTATGATTACTCACAGGTACTGCGGCTCAATATACCAGCCATCATTCAGTCACCGGGTAATGTTGCCATCACTGAACATGATCTCTGCTGCCAACCCGCCACAAAGCACCTGCCACTAACTCCGCTCTAAAACTATATATATAAACATATTGGCCTTGAGATGTTCACCTCAATACACTGTCAGCGAAGTCTCAGTGTACCTGAATGGAAATGGGAACTGAAACAGAAATACCAGTGAGTGAGGAACCCTGAATCACCAAAACAGTGTGTGAACAGTGGAATTAGATTTATTAATTATTCATTTAGAACACCTCTACAACGGTGACATCAGAAATATTTTTCCTATAACTGTATAGTAGAAAGTCAAGCAGTGCTGGGTGTTTTAAAGGGAACCTGAGTGTGAGCAGAGTTTTAACTTTAAGTCTATTGTCACAAATCGGAGTTGAGCCAGAATCAGGTGCAGATAAAGACATTTATTTAACCAAACGTACTATGAAACGAATACACTAAGACAACTTGGAAAACCACTATGGCAATAAACAAAACACAGAGACATGAACAACGGGAGTCTAAGACAACGCAAGACAAACCAATGGTGCAGACAAGGACTATATATACACACATGAGTGCTCATTACCCAAAACATGAATCAAGTGCAGGTGGTCATGTGACAACTAGAGCAGTGCTGTGGCTGATGGAAAGTGGAGTCCAGAGTTTCCCGATACGTGACAGAACCCTCCCCCAAGATTAACCAAAATTATACGTCCTCCATCTGGTGGTCCTGGCCCCCTGGAGAAAATGTCCTCCGCAAAACCAGGAGGCCGGGTGGCTTCTACAATGGCACAGGGAGGCTGAGATATTTCCTCGGCAGAGCATGAAAGTGGAGCGACGTCCCCAGCTGAACTGGAAGGCCGAGCGAAGTCCCCCGTGCGGCCAGGGAGAGGAGCGTGGGTCTCCTCGAAGCAGAAGGGGGGAACGCTAGTTGCCATGGAGCAGGCGGGCGATGACCTCAGCTGAACGGGGAGGCTGGGCGACGACCTCAGCTGAACGAGGAGGCTGGGCGACGACCTCAGCTGAACGGGGAGGCTGGGCGATGACCTCAGCTGAACGGGGAGGCTGGGCGACGACCTCAGCTGAACGGGGAGGCAGAGGCTCTGAGGTCACTAGGTGAACCTTGGGCATGGGCGGAGCTTGGCTGGCCGTGAGCAGAAGTTGGCTGGGTGTGAGTGGCATTTGGTCATTTGGCTTAGTAGGCCTGAACGTGAACTCAGGGACGCGAGGCTTGGCTTGGACCTTCCTGACTGGGGGCTGGACCTGGAGCTCAGGGACTGGAGGCTGGACCTGGAGCTCAGGGACTGGAGGCTGGACTTGAACCTTAGGGACTTGAGACTTGACTGGGATATCAGGGACATGAGACTTGACTGGAACTTGGACATCAAAGCCTGGTGCTAGTGCCTCCCCGCTGACCCTTTGCTGGAGCTCGGCAGGTGAGCCCACCTCGTGGGGCTCAGGTTCGAGCTCTGAGGTCACCCTGTCGGTCCCGGGCTGGGTCTCTGTACTGAACACAAACTCCCCCTTGTACCTGGACTCCTCCTCCTGTTGGCGTGGCATGGCGTAGTCCTGCATGAACATAGGCGGTAAGTTGAAGCCCAGGTAATTCCTGGCGTCCTGCTGCTTTCATAGCGCAGCTTGGTAATCTTCCGACTGTTGGCGCAACGTGGCAAAGTACTCCACTAACATTGGTGGCATCCTGACACCCCAGATAACCATCTTGGCGATCTGCTGCTTCTGATTGTTGGTCTTTCGTTCTGTCACAAAGAGTTGACAGAAGTTGAGCCAGAAGCAGGTGCAGATAAAGACATTTATTTAACCAAACGTACTATGAAATGAATACACTAAGACAACTTGGAAAACCACTATGGCAATAAACAAAACACAGAGACATGAACAACGGGACTCTAAGACAACGAAAGACAAGCCAATGGTGCAGACAAGGACTATATATACACACATGAGTGCTCATTACACAAAACATGAATCAGGTGCAGGTGGTCATGTGACAACTAGAGCAGTGCTGTGGCTGATGGGAAGTGGAGTCCAGAGTTTCCCGATACGTGACAGTCTATTGTATCAAACTCATCTGTCATATCAAAGTTATCGACTATTCAATGATTGAGGCTTGAGTGTAAACTGTTCTTAAAAACTGCAGTCTTTAGTCTATCCAAGGAAGAACATCCACAGCCATCTGTAGGGTGTCCATGTGGTACCATCCACAGTAATCATGTGGTGATCAGCAGTGAGTGCTTTTCCTTCAGTGAAATAAAGACCATTTATAGACCATCAAGGGCAGGACCTACACCCATACTGATCAGCAGATCAGCCTTCATCAATGGATCAGCCTTCATCAAGGATCAAGAGGGCCTAAGAAACCATTCAACTGCTCAACAGACCCTCCACTGTAAGCCCCTCAGCATTGGAGCAACTCTCCAAGCATCCTGTCATGGAAGAACTCAACCAACCACCCATGATCACCAAGCTCAACAAAATAAAAACAAACAAATGAAACAGCTGAACTTGGACAGAACACCTGCAAGAACAGCATGATGAAACATGACATTTCCGTAACATGACTGTGCTCGTTTAATTCACTGAGCTTTAAAGTTCTTATAATAGGCCTCATTTATCAATATTTTAGCAAAGTCGTGTGTAAAAACAACAAAGAATGAACAAAAAATTCCACCAGATTTACAAAAGTTTTGGAAAGGCTGATTTTCTTCATACACACATACCTATAAAAATGGGCACATTCCCAGAAGATCAAGCACACAGAGGGCTGGAAACAAAATGAAAACATGACAGAAGAGACAGAAAGGTACATATTTTGACTCACGTCTATGCCAATAAAACATATTTAGTAGTGTACCAGCACCTGAAAAGATCAACATCCTGAGGTAAATTACAGAAAAGGTGAAATAGGTGTGAATTAAGTGAGGTGAAAAGAAATTGGCTTCACATGAAAATGGCAGAGAAAAAAAATCCTGCCAACCAACAGGAATCACAAATGGGAAACTGCTATTTTAAAATGGTTTATGTTGTCATGGCCAAAGTGCTGGATGTGTTGAAAAGCTTTGTGGCAAAATAGGAAAGATTTAAAAGCCAGCCAGCCAGCCATCCATACTGGTCTTTAAACATCCTTTCCCTCATATGCACAACCTTCTTCTTCTGCATTTCTTTGGTTATAATTGAATGACTAGTTTTATTTGTTCTAATTAATGGGTTTTGTGTTGGCTGGCTTCCTTTATTTTTCATATTCTTTAATTAATGCCAATGATGGCTTAGTGGTTAAGGCTCTGGGTTACTGATCAGAAGGTTGGGGGTCATGGCTAACCCTTTGCTCTGACCCCAACTTCATAACAGTCTGGCATATGCAAAGAATGAATTTGACTGTGCTGTAATGTATATCTGATAAATAAAGGCTTCTCTTCTATTCTTTGAAAACAAATGGGTTTCACACAATTTTTTTGATAGTACTCTTAGGCTACATTCACACTCCAGGCAACAGAAGCCCAAATCAGATTTACTGACCAAATCCCATTTTTTTGTTAAGCTATGTGAAACTATATGTGGCCAATATCTGACATTAGTCTGAATAGATCACGCTCCTTAACTGTCCCGCTTGTGCAAAACAACAGTGGTGCGTTCAAGCTCGCTGTGAAAGGGGCACATTATTCGGCCATGCCCACTTCTATCGTTCACATCATTGGTTTATTTAAACTGCCTTTCTTTCTTTCAAAGTTACTTTTATTGTTTCTTTCATACAAATCAATTTAACACAATCCCTCAACCTTCACCGACTATTCACCTCACCGGCTAGAATCATGCCCATGCTGACCATTATGAGATGAATCGAAGAATAATGCAAAACGTATTTGCCCCATCCTGATTTCTTCTGTTTATGTGTATATCTCATACTAATCAAACAAAATACAACATTAAAGAAAGGCAACCTGAGTAAACATACAATAAAGTTTTTATTTATTTATTTATATTGAAGCAAAAAAGTCATCGAACAATTATCACCCATGTGAAAAATGGTCTGACAATGATTGTCTGAAGAAGTTTGTGAGGGAAATTATTCATTTTTTCATTTTTAAACATATTTCACAGTTGGGGCCTAATTCTAAAATCACCAGATACCAAATGTACAACAGTTTTGTCTCCCATCACAAAAAAAAAAAAAAACCCTCACGTAATGTAGTCACGGAGGG
Source organism: Ictalurus punctatus (assembly GCF_001660625.3). Taxonomy (NCBI): domain Eukaryota; kingdom Metazoa; phylum Chordata; class Actinopteri; order Siluriformes; family Ictaluridae; genus Ictalurus; species Ictalurus punctatus. The sequence goes on from NC_030424.2 coordinate 29,526,244, forward strand.
TGTGTACATTTTTCATATTACATGAAGGGTGGGGATCCTTATAGACTGTGGAACAGAAGTGTACTCAGTGTGTCTCCACCGATTTCTTTCACATTGGAGTACAACCATTTTATTTTTTGCTATCATGGACAAAACGCCCGTTTCTTTTAAAACATCATCTTTAAATGTTTTTTCTACCTCCTAAAGAACCCTCGGACTTAAGAGACGATCTCTGGCATTGTTGACGCCTTGCTCAGGGTTAAACAACAACGTCTTTACAATACTTTCATGAAAAATTGTCAAACTAGCATCTTGTTGTTGTTTTTCTTGGAGCAAAAGTCAGGGCATAACCAATAATAACCATTTGATACACTTTTTCTTACATATGCATGTATGTACTTGTGGAATGCACAATGAACATACGGATCTATGTGAAGGACCACCGATATTAATCTTTGACCTACACCTGTTAAGATAATGACGGTTGGTGATGACCTTTGACCTGGCTCTGGAGTGTTAGACAGGGGATATGCATGTGTGTGTGTGTGTGTGAAAGAACACAGAGTGGTTATCTCAGGAAACCACTCTGTTTTCTTTCAAAAAAGTGACTTACAAATGAGAGAACACAAGCAAAGCAATCTATCAAGCAGAGAACAATACAAGTAGTGCTACCATACAAGATCTTTTAATTGAGTTCTAGAAGAAAGTAGTGACTTAATGAAATTGGCTTGATAACTTAAAGTCACTAATGTCAAGTCCATACACATTCAACATTCCTGGAAAAATTCACACAGTTAAGACTGTGTTAGAGGACATGTACACTGAACAAATACTATACATTGGATGATTCAATGTGAGTATAATTTCACTTACAAATAAATTCTACTAAAGCAATAAATTTGGGCATATTCTCAATTATGAATTGTGTATAGGCTACACCTGTTAATACAGTTGATGGACCTACTTTGGACCTATTTTGCACTACTACACATAGCTAATGCTAGTCATATTTAGCAGTGTAATTTGAAAATCTACTGTGTAGTCTACCGTAGCAGTGGAAAAGGATGATAAAGTTTAATTTGACAAATCTGTTCATCTAGAGAGGGCTTTTCTTTTGTGCTATAGGAAAGAAAAGCATGATTACATTTCCACTTATTCGTGTAACTACATTGTGTAATCTAATTTCATGTATTGACACATTAAAAAAAAAAAATCAATCTTTTGTCATTCACACATATAGCCTTCTAGCTCCATTGTAGTCATATTGCTCTTTGAGCAGAATTAGCAGCCTTTGGACTGTGGATAGGTCTATGAGAGGGATAAAAGTAGTAGACGCAGAGTGTTTCTTTTTTTGTCTATATTGCTCATTTCATTCAGTGCTTTCATGTGTATAATACCTACAGAGATGTTAGGCATGATATTTGTATTATAAATTAAACTGGATTTTAATTACTATTGTTATACAACTTAAAGTTAGTCATTTTTCCTGGTTTAAAAGGCCGCATTCTACTGGAGAAAATCCAATTGGAGCAACAGAATTTTTAAAATGATTTTCAACTTAAAAACTTGTGTTCATAATTATGGTAATGAAGTACATAACACTTAAATTCCTTTTAAATGATGTGAAAAAACTAGATGGAACAACTTAATTTTTATGAGTAATCAACTTAACTTGTGTTTAATATACAACTTATTAATTAAGTGTTAATTGAAAATACATTTGATTGTACAGGAAAAGGTCATTTCCCTAACTCAGTGTAGTTCGTTGGTTGAAATGAATTTCATTAGAAGTTTTTGTTGAGACTAAACATTTGTTTTTAGAGTGTGTGAGTGTGTGTGTGAGTGTCTGTGTGTGTGTGTGTGTGTCTGTGTGTGTGTGTATGGAATGCACATGAATGTATTGATCTATGAGAAAGAACGTGTGTTTGTGTGTGTGTGTGTGTGTGTCTGTGTGATATTTTTGGTTGGATGTGTGTGTGTGTGTGTGTGTGTGTGTGTGTGTGTGTGTGTGTGTGTGTGTGTGGAATGCACATGACAGTACTATGTCTGAATACATTCTATGTGTAAGAACGTGTGTGTATCTGTGTCTGTGTGTGTGTTTGTGTGCATGTGTGTGCGTGTCTGTATGTGTCATATTTTTGGTTGGATGTGTAAGGAAATTCATTATTAATCATTTTACTTATTTTTTTTCATCAGCCTTTTGTGTGCGTGTGTGTGTGTGTGTGTGTGTGTGTGTGTGTGTGTGTGTGTGTGTGTGTGTGTGTGTGTGTGTGTGAATGTGTGTGTGTGTGTGTGAATGTGTGTGTGTATGGATTGCACATGAATGTATGGGTGTGTGTGTGTCTTTTGGGTTGGATGTGTGTGTGTGTGTGTGTGTGTGGAATGCACATGACCATACTATGTCTGAATACATTCTATGTGAAAGAACATGGGTGTATCTGTATCTGTGTGTGTGTTTGTGTGCATGTGTGCATCTATGTGTGTGTGTGTGTGTGTGTGTGTGTGTGTGTGTGTGTGTGTGATATTTTTGGTTGGATGTGTATGGAAATTCATTATTAATCATTTACTTATTTTTCCATCAGCCATATGTATGTGTGTGTGAGTGTGGTGTATGTATGTGTGTGTATGGGAACGCGAGAGATTACAACAAGCCTTTATTATATAAACCATTATCCATTTTTAATCTTCACCTGTTAAGAAAATGACGGTTGGTGATGACCTTTAACAACAACTGTTAAGACGATGACGTAAGTGTAGACCATATGTGATATTATCTTTGGTGTATCTCTCAACATAATTATGATTGATTGATCTAAGTGCCGACCATATGTGCAGAACTTATGTAATATTATCTTTGCTATACAACTCTCAACATACTTAAAATTGACGATGACCTTTGACCTGCCAAGATAATTATAATTGCTGATGACCTTTGACCTAGACCTGTCAAGACCAATTAGTGATATGGACCATACAAACGAAACCTCTCTCTCTCCGATGTCACAATCAAAAGCACAAGCAACGAACATTCATTTTGAGGTGAGTTTAGAATTGGATTTCTAACACATCCTGTCTGAGAGTGTACCATGAAGCACCATAAAGCATGGAGGTGACTGAAGCTGTTCTTCCTACAGTGGTGTTGTGTTCAGTGATGGCATCAATTACTCAGTGGCAGAAGTAGATTTTTCAGCAGGATAATAAGCCAAAGCAAGTGAGCCACCTTTTGAACGAATACTTTCCAGAGCTCTGACCTAAACCCTATAAAACTTCAATGCTCTAGTGTGCATGAACTGAAAGTTTTGTTGGTTGAAACTTAGAGAAAACCACAACTCTTACAGAAACTGGCTGATTCTATACTAAAATACTGTAACTGTGAACTTTAATGACTTGTTCGCCATTCGTTTAAGCCATTCATTCATTATGCCACTATTGAATGTCCAATTATTCTTCTGCCCAATTATGACCAGTATGTCTATAATTTAAATATTTTTTAAACATGGCAATCTGTGTTTTGGGAAATTCTGTGCTTGAGAAGTGTGTGATGAGACATGTTGGTGAAGTGTGTACATGTGTTTTGAGAGTTAGAAGGACTCTCAGGACTCAAACTGTTCTGGTTTTGTATAAAGAGTTTGTAAATAGCTAATGAATCTTTGAACACTGGCTTATATTTTTGGCAAAATATTTTCTAAAAAAAAAAATAATAATAATAATAAAAAAACCTTACTGTTTTTTGGAAAATGATGTGAATATGGTTGACTTTCAAAGCTAGTGTAAGGACATTAATGCCTTTTTTTTTTAACAGCAGTTATTTGTGACTGTTCTTAAATGTTGGTTCAGTACTATGAACCTGACCAATCAGGAGTAAAAGGTTGATGTTTTCAGGAAGATCAGTGTTTTAATTAATTTATTATGTAATACAAGATCTAAACACTATAATACTCAAAATATATTTTTTCTCAAATTCAGACATAAAACCAACCTTAAGCACAATTATTTATAAAAGATTAAATTCAGGCCAGTAACCTCACCTTAAAACTCGAGACCAGTAAAACTAACTGACATTTGTAAGGCCTTGTATAAATAAATAGGGATCTCCTACATATAGGTTATCAAAACCGAACCAAATCCTAAGTGTTTGTATAATTACTCTTCAAGGAGAAACTTGGTAAATGTCTCCAGTCCTTTCCTTTTGAAGCTCCGAACTCATTTGATTTAAGAAATTTTGTTTATGGAAAGTAGGCGTACAAGGACACAGCAGTGTGCATAAGTCATCAAGTCTGAAAGAAAACAAATAGCAGCTCAGTGTATCACATACTGCAGGGAGTCTCTGAAGGACACTTGGAGGGGAAATGTTTTAATTTTTTTGACATAAATAACATTTCTTTGGATAATTTCTTATTATATATATAAAATATAAGATACTCCTGGAAGCCAAAAAGTACTGGAAAGAATAACACGGATCTCAAAAAACAGAAATCCAAAGCCAAAAGGCCAAGCCAGGAGTCACTCTCAAATCATGTCATACTGTCAGTAGAGAATGTTGTCTAAGAAAAATTCTGAACTGTGTTTTCTGTGTGCTAATTGAACTTAATTGTGTTTTTAAGTGCCAAAATATTAAACTGCAAATCTAAGCTATAAGAAAAGACATTTACTGCATTTTGGAAATCATTTACAGGTTCATTCTATCTAGCGTAAAATGCGGACTTGGAGACCCATTTGGCCACAGCTCTATTGTTTACACTAAGGAGCAGCTGTTAGCACTGAGCAACACCAAGATACTTCCTACAGAAAGACCGGTGATCCCTGAGGAAATTAGGAGAAGGAGAAGGGGAAGCAAAGCTGGACTTAAACGCCGGGAGAGAAAAAAACGGTACAAACCGTTCATTCCGTCCGTTATTATGGGGAATGTGAGCTCTCTCTCCAATAAGCTAACGGCGCTAACCAGGCTGCAGAGAGAGTACCAGGATTGTAGCATCATGTGCTTCACAGAGACGTGGTTGAACAGTCTCAGTACGGATTCACTGGTTGCAATGGACGGATTTCAACTTGTGAGAGTGGACAGGAAAGCAAAGGAGAGTGGCAAGAGGAAGGGTAAGGGAATAGCGATAGCGTTTGTGAATGAGAGATGGTGTAGGAGGAGGTTGGATTAAGGCCATGTTTCTTCATGTGTTCTGTGAAATGTTAATGCCGGTTAACAGGTACAGACAGTCAGTGGCTAACGGAACTTAGTTAGCTCAGTAATATCGAGTTAGACAAAACTGACATTCTTGTATATTAAGCAGTCAATGTCAACAAAAAAGTATACTGCCATGGTGAAAAAAATGTCTCAACATTTTGACCAGTATGGCTCACACAGTGACAAAAAACGTCTGTGTTACACATGTAACAATGTTCCCTGAGAAGGGAAAGATACTTTGCATTTATCATAACACTATTGGAGCGCCCTCGCATGTGACCGGCATCTGAAGCTTGTGTAAAATCATGCCTATTTATAGGCCTGCTGTGGTGACGTGGCAATTAAGCGTGTCGCGTGATATATATGGCACCTGTGAACCGCACCGTTGCACTCTATTATCTGAAGCAAAGACGCAATTCACAAGCCTGCCCTAGTATGACAAAGTTACGCAACGTCTCATTCCCTTCTCGGGGAACAGGGTTATATGCGTAACCCAGACATTCAGAGACCCAGAGAACAGAACATGCATCCATTCTATACTCATCAACTCATAATACGACCATTGATTTAATAATGACTCAGATCATTACTTCATTTCATTTCAGATGTGTCATAATATATGCATCATGCCATGCTACCACATCAAGTGTACAATCAACAGCTACTGTACACAGTTTTAATGACAATCTCTTAGACTTTGTTCACTGTCTGAACCCACAGAACTCTATCAGGCGACTGAATGCTTCATTGTTCCGCTACTTTCAAGATGATGCAACCCCACTTAAAAGAATAATAATTAGAGAGAGAAAAAAAGAGTTATATGATTTTAAGATCATACGCACCTTAAAACAGACCACTCAAAAAAGTTGTAAAAGTAAATGGCATCAAACTAAATCAGTAGTACTCAAAATTGCATGGAAAGAGAGTAAACGGTCTGGAGTGGCAATGATTTTATGAATTTTTTTCTATGACAATATTGTGAATATTCTGAGTATTAAAGTTGGACAATTTGATAACTATCTATTTAGAAAACAATATAGTCGCATCAGTAGAAAGATTAGAATCCTTTACTTCTGCCCAACAGATTAACTAATCTTAACTAATTAACTAATTTCAAATCAACTTTTGTACTAGATTCCTTACCTACACATTTCCTCCTCAAACAGATAGTGCCAGAAGCAATCAATTCTTTATTAAATATAACCCACTTATCCCTTATGTACTTTAATCCTTTAAACTAGCAGTTATTAAACCACTGATTGCATAAACAAACCTGACTTTGTTTATAGTCCACTATCAAACCTCCCCTGTATTTCCAAGATCTTACAAAAAGTTGTAGTTCAGCATTTAGAGTCATACTTGCACAGGAATAACATTGGTGAAATCTTTCAGTCAGGATTTAGGCTCATCAGTACTGGGACAGAGCTGTTATAAATGGTAAATGACGCAAAAAAAGTTCCATGACATATTAAATGACATTAAACTATCTAACATCATTTACGTGGTGGCTCTGGTACAAAATTTTGTGCTATAGTTGGTGTTTCTAAAGTCACAATCACCCTTCCAGGGTAAAAATGTCAGTATGTCCAGGCTCTAAAGAATGCTGATATGCCTAACATAAGACATTATCCCACACATCAAACTATACAAAATATTTACATTTACAAGTCGTTGGAAATCACTGAAGTATTGCAGAAGAGTTCTGATACGTACCTGAAATGTTATGGACGTAAACACTCAGTGTTGCAGCTTTTTACATCTCACTGTTCTTCAAACACTTTTTGCAACATCTGACTAATTGAGTTGCTGCTTGTCATTTTCATGTTTGATGACGTCTTTGTTTGCGTACTTTCCACAAAAATTTACATAATCAAATCACTGATGGCTGACAGGTGACATTTGTTCAGGGATAGCCGCTGCACTTGGAGGGCAATTGTAACCCTGTAGAACCTGGAGAAGGCACCCAGTGATGGAGTGGCAGCCCTCTAAATAATGCCCAGGAAGAGGAGACTTTCCTCATTGAGTGGCATATCACTAATGGCTTTCGTCTTGGTGGCAGAATATAGGAGCCAGTTGTGCAATTAAAAATAGCATATTTTGCCTGTTGATGAGGTCTGAAATTGGTGATGCCCTTAGCCCCAAAAAAGTTTGGGGCTAACAGCAAAACTGAAGTTTGTACCTTTGACACATTGTCATCATTACTCACTGGTCTGATGTAGTTGCTGCCTGTGTAGTAGTTTGGGATTGTTGCATTCTGTGGTATGTGATGAAGTGAGCTGCTATTTGTTGTCTTTCTGACTTCATAAATGATGCAAAATGCTTTTGTTCATCTAATTTCCATCAAAAAATTTACTTAATTCAGCTTAGTTTGGAGCCGGGTTATGTCGAAAGGAAAGGGCTGGAGACATTTACCAAGTTGTCAAAGAGTAATTATAGAAATTAGGACATGGTTAGAACAGTGATGGGGTATCTTCTGGAAATCATCAATATTTTACTCCTGATTGGTCAGACTCATAGCCTTAGAAATCACTGAACCAACATTTAAGAACAGACACAAATAACTGCAAAAAGGGGTAACTCCCTTTTTGCAGTTATTTGTGTCTGTTCTTAAATGTCCTCATCCTAGCTTTGAGAGTTAATCATAGCCACATTATCATTTTCTAAAAAAAAGATTAAGATAAAGATTCTGCCAAAAATATAAGCCAGTGTTCAAAGGTTTATTAGATATTTACAAATTCTTTATACAAAACCTGAAGAGTTTGAGTGACGTGACTCCCGTACTTTTACCTCCTTAATTGGGGGCAGTGGTGACTTGGCGGTTAAGGCTCTTGGTTAGTGATCGGAAGGTTGGGGGTTCAAGCCCCAGTGCTGCCAAGCTGCCACTGTTGGGCCCTTGAGCAAGGCCCTTAACCCTCTCTGCTCCAGGGGCACTCTATCATGGCTGACCCTGCATTCTGTCCCCAGCTTCCTGATATGCTGGAGTATGCAAAGAAAATAATTTCACTGTGCTGTAATGTATATGTGACCAATAAATACTCATCATTATCAAAATACTCATACTCCTGCCTGACACAGGAACTGAGGGAAGATCCTGTGGAAGCCACTGCTTTAGATGCTGAAGTCTTTTTTGTGTGTGCACAGACAAAGGAAGTTATCTACTACAAAGAGTCACAACAAATAAATCACAATCACACCTCCAAAAGTATATGCACAATGCAACCAGAATACAACACCCATTAGTTAGGCATATTTAACTACACATATTTTTAATGAATGTGTAGTTGTAGATCCATGTCATTGTGTATGTATTCGAACACAGAGGCCCCCACCATACAGTGTCTGCCCCTGCCTGTGATGGACTGGCATTCCAACTAGGCTGTATTCAAATCTCACATCTAGAACTCCCATCTTGTCAGAGCGTGTATGAATTTGAGTGGGTATGAATTTGTGTATGAGTTTTCTCCAAGTTTCAACCAACAAAACTTTCAGTTCCTCCAGACTAGAGCATCAACAATCAACAATTTCTTCTTCATTGCATCTCACAGATGTTCTATAGTAGGGATGTCCAATCAGCCGGCTTGAGTGCAGGTTTTCATTCCAACCAAGCAGAAGCCACATCTGAGTCTACTGAAAGCCAAGCTCAACTGATTAAAAGGGTGGAATCAGGTGTGACTGCTGTGGTTATATAATCAAATCAGAAGATGCTGATTCATTTTCTAGCATGACGTGAGCCTCATCCACCCACTCGTTAATGCCTGTGCCGGATTTGCCACTACATTTTGGACATTGTCTGTCCCTGGGCACAAAAACAAATCAATCCGGCATTACAGGATCAGCATCAACTGGTTCGGGAGGGTCAGGCACTACCGTGGTGGCAACAAGAACAGCTCTACCTTGACCAGGTAACTCACCTGGCATCTGTTCATGAGACAACCGGTCATTGTCTGCTCTCAACTGAACCGCTAATAACAAAAGCTACATTATATTACATTATATTATAACACTTAAGCCTCATTAAAACTTATCATATAAATATAAATTTGCCCTCCCATGAAGCACAATAAGAATTTTAAAACTAGCACTTCTCCAGGCCTAGGCTTGGCGGGAACAAGGCAGGCCAGCTGCAGCTTGGGAGCTCATCCAAACCCACCTTAATCCACATCAAATCATTAGACACTACCTACACCATAAGAACGTTGTTGTGTCAGCACACTGAGCACGCTGTGAAATACACACCACCAAATGAAGGCAGCCAGCCTCCCCTGTCCTACACCAAGTCTCACTGGCTCCTGGAGAAAAAGAAAACACCAATTAACCCAAAATGACACAAAAACACTAAACAATAAGCAAACACAGAAAAACAAAACTATGTTCATCTCATTACACTGTGAGTGAAGACTCAACGTACCTGAATGGAAACGGGAACTGAAACAGAAATGCAAGGAACCCCGATTCACCAAGACACATATGGACCTGTAACTGTGTGAACAATGGAATTAGATTAATTAATTAATAATTTAGAACTACTGGGTGACATCAGAAATATTTTTTTCTATAACTGTATAGTAGAAAGTTAAGCAGTGCTAGGTGTGTTAAAGGGAACCTGAGTATGAGCAACTTTAAGTCTATTGTATCAAACTCAACTGTCATATCAAAGTTATCAACTGTTCAATGATTGAAGCTTGAGTGTAAACTGTTCTTAAAAACTGCAGTCTTTAGTCTATCCAAGGAAGAACATCCACAGCCATCTGTAGGGTGTCCATGTGGTACCATCCACAGTAATCATGTGGTGATCAGCAGTGAGTGCTTTTCCTTCAGTGAAATAAAGACCATTTATAGACCATCAAGGGCAGGACCTACACACATACTGTCATCAGATTGCTCAGCCTTGATCAACGACCAAGAAAATGTTCAGTTACTCAACAGACATTACACTGTAAAGCAATCAACATTGGAGCAATTCTCCTAGCAGGCAGTCATGGAAGAACTCAAGAAACCAGACATGATCATCAAGCTCACCAAAGAAAAAAAAAGGAAAAAAAAAACAGCTGAACTCGGAAAAAGCACCTGGCAAGGACAGCAACCCAGCAGAAATATATAAAGCCATTAAGCAAAGAGCAATTGGCATTTTCCATGACATAATTCAGTGCATCTGGGAACAGGAAAAGATGCCTGCTGACTTACCCTGATTGTAGTGCTGTACAAAAACAAAGGCAGCAAAGTGGACTGTGAGAATTACAAGGGTAATAATAATGCTTAATCTTGCCTGCAGTGGAGAGCAGGGAGATCCTGCTCTCCATTTCAGGCAAGATTAAGCATTATTTTAAACAGACTCATCCACATAGCAGAAACCAACATGCCAGAGGCCCAGTGTTGATTTCACCCTGCTCACAGTACTGTGTACATGATTTTTACAATGAAGCAAGTCCAAGAAAAGTGTCTGGAACAGAACTTAAAATTCTATTCTGTTTTCATTAACCTGATCAAGGCCTGTGACAGAGTCAAGAGAGACAGTGAGATACGCTGCCCCCACAAGTTCATTCACATCATCAGGTTTTTCCATGATGGCATGACAGGCCAGGTGCTCTCCAGTGGTGACCAGTCAGTCAGACCAGCAACAACAAAGACACTCAATAACATCATTCAGGAGGTGCTTTAGGGGGGATGACTGTGCTGTGATTGCCCACAAACATGAAAACCTCCAAGCCATGCTCAGCAAGTTCACAGAGGCCTCAAAAATGTCTCTTGGGAATCAATAAAATACTCTCTCTCTCTCTTTCTATCTCAAAGCAGTTTGGGCTCACCATCAGTGTGGATAAAATGGAGGTACTTTACCAGCCTGCTCCAAATTCCAATGCTCCTCAATCAAGAATCACCATTGATGCACCATTGATCCCTTGACTAAGAAATCTCAGTCAGATTCCAAAAAGCATGTCAGGTTCTGGGATGACCATGCAACAGAGTTCTGAAACACCAGGACTTCTCTATGAGCACCAAAACAAAGTCTACAATGATGTTATCCTCATATCGCTCCAGTATGGCTGTGAGGACTGGAATCTTTACCAATGCCACATGAAGCAACTGGAGAAGTTTCATTTACAAACTTTGTGCTCTATCATGGGAATCTGTTGACAGGACAAAATCACCAACACTGAAGCCTTCAATAAAATAGAGTCAGTTTCCCTGGAGGTGACCCTTCTGAAAACATTGCTCTGCTGGTCATGTTATTTCATGTCATTAAGATGGAGAACAAGTGCATGCCATATCGACCACTTTTCTAACTAACTAACTGGACTAACTAACTGGAGCAGGGTCACAGAAATCAGTGTGCATTATTGTTTTAGAATATTCAAAATGGCGGCATGGCAGTAGCATGCAGCAGCCTCTCCAGATCCAAAATGGTGATATTTTTGTTTCACAAAAATCAATGGACATTGGCGTAACCAGTGTTCATGTCTACCATCGCCGGACACTGCTAAAGTACAGAAATCATGCAACAATCAACCTGTATAATGATTTGCTGGAGAAGCTACACAATCTCAGCCTGCTGCAGGGAACAGGCCTCCAGTCCTCAGCTTCGCCTGATGCCAGTGTCCAGAGGAGGGGATGTTGTAAGTGGTGTGCGAGGAAGCGGACGCAGTGCAAAAGGGGAGGGGTCCATGCTAGGCTAAAAACAAACCCTAGTGGGCTGGCTCTCCCGTCTATCTTGCTCTCCAATGTCTGCTCCCTGAACAATAATTTGGACTATATTTGAGTCAAGCTGACAACTCGGTGTAAGTTTAGAGACTGCCGCATCTTTGTTTTCACGGAGACATCACTCAGCGACAGAGTTCTGGATGCCGCTATTCAGCTAGATGGGCTCGCCTCGTTTAGTGCTGAAAGAAATGCAGCTCTGTGCAGTAAGGTCCGCGGTGGTGGCTTGTTTTCACATCAACATGGAATGGTGCAAGAACTCGGTGTTAGTTTCTAGTTACTGCTCATCGCTAGTGGAGTTTGTTACCATTAAATGAGGTCCATTTTATTTACCACAGAAATTCACCACTGTCCTTATAATTGGAGTATACATTCCTCTAGCACTAATGCTAAGGAGACACTTTGCGAACTGTATGGGGCTATTAGTGAACTGCAAAATGCACACCCTGATGGACTGTTTAACGTCACCGGAGATTTCAGCCATGCAAATCTCAAGTCAGTGTTCCTTAAATTCCATCAACATGTGGACTTTGCAACGAGAGGGGCGAACACACAGAATCTTGCTTACACAAACATCCCCAGCGTGTACCAGGCAGAGCCCTGCCCCCACCTTGGCAACTCAGACCACATACCTGTTATGCTAATCCCAGCATACAGACTGCTCGTCAGACACTCCAAACCGGTTTTGAAGCAGGTGAAACCTGGCAGGCAGGAGCCATCTCTGCTCTTCAGAAATGTTTTGAGCACATTGACTGGCACATGATCAGGGAGGCTGCAACCGATAGTGACTCCACCAACTTGGAGGAATACACGGCATCAGTGACCAGCTACATCAGCAAGTGCACTGATGATGTCACTGTCTCCAAGACCATCACCATACGCTTCAACCAGAAGCCATGGATGCGGTGGTGCGTGTACTGCCGAGGACCAGAGACACCGCATTCAGGGCAGAAGGCAGCCCTAAGAACAGGCAGAGCTAAACTGTCCCGGGCCATCAGAGAGGCAAAGCACGCACAGGCCCAGAAAATCCACAGCCACTTCATGGACAGCGGTTATACGTGCTGGATGTGGAAGTACATTCAGGTCCCCTCGCTATTACACCGATTATCATGAAGTGCTTCAAGAGGCTCATAATGAGACACATCAAAACCCTGCTGCCCCCACACCGTACACCCTGCAATTCACATATCATCCCAACCTCTCAACAAACAATGCCATTGCCACCACCCTACATCTGGCCCTCACCCACCTGGACAAAAATAGCACATATGTTCGAATGCTATCCATAGACTTCAATTTAGTATTCAACACAATCATTACTCAGCACCTGACTGGAAAATTGAACCTGCTGGGCTTGTATACCTCCCTCTGCAACTGGATTCTGGACTTCATGACTGGGAGACCTAAATCAGTCCGGATCATGAACAGCATCTCCAGCACTACCACACTGAGCACTGGGGCCCCCCAGGGCTGTGTGCTCAGTCCACTGCTGTTCATTCTGCTGACTCAGGACTGTGCAGCAATGCAAAGTTCAAATCACAGTATCAAGTTCGCCAATGACATGACTGTGGTGGGTCTCGTCAGCACACAAAGAGGAGGTGCAGCAGCTAACGGACCGGTACAGAGCCAACAACCTGTCTCTGAACATGGACAAACAAGAGAGATGTTTGTTGACTTCTCAAGAGCACGGTGCGACCACTCTCCGCTGTACAACGACAACTCCTCTGTGGGGATAGTCAAGAGCATAGTCTGTGGGGAAAGTCAAGATTCCTTGGTGTTCACCTGGCATAGGACCTCACCAGGTCCCTCAAACCCAGCTCCATAACCAAAAAAGCCCAGGAGTGTTTTCTTTAAATATACCAAACCAAGTCACACCAGAGATAAGTCCCAGTTTAACTGAGTTTTCTTCTTTACCTCTCACATTGACCAGGCCTGTGTGATACTGTCTGTCATAAGCCTGAGCTGTCATTGTGTACTATTAGAGATGTAAATGTAGCTGTCACTGCCAGTTTTTGTTTATGAGATTAAAATAAATTAAACTTGAATATTAAAGAAATGTTACTCCTTATAAAAAAAGATCTTGCATTACATAATATATTAATTAGAACTCTGATGGTGTATCATCCTGAAAACATCAACATTTTACTACTGATTGGTCAGGCTCATAGAGCTGAACCAATATTTAAGAACAGTCCCAAATAACTGCTGTTAAATAAAGGCATTAACGTCCTTACACTAGCTTTGAAATTCAACCATATTCACATCATTTTCCAAAAAAGAGTAAGTTGTTTTTTTTTTTTTTTTAGAAAACATTACATGAAATTACATTACACACTGTAGTTACACAAATAAGTGGAAACGTAATCATGCTTTTCCTTCCTGTGGCACAAATGAAAAGCCCTCTCTAGATGAGAAGATTTATCAAATGAAACTTTATCATTCTTTTCCACTGCTATAGTAACTAAAGAGTAGATTTTCAAATTACACTGCTAAATATGACTAGCATTAGCTGCGTGTAGTAGTGCAAAATGGTCCATCAACTGTATTAGCAGGTGTAGCCTATACACGAGTCCACTATTGGTCATATCATAATTGAGAGTATGCCCAAATTAATTGCTTTAGTAGAATTTATTTGTAAGTGAAATTATACTCACATTCAATCGTAAATTGTATAATATTTGTTCAGTCTACATGTCCTCTGACACAGTCTTAACTGTGTGAATTTTTCCAGACATGTTAAATGTGTACGGACTTGACATTAGTGACTTGAAGTTATCACGCCAATTTCATTAAGTTACTACTTTCTTCTACAACTCAATTAATAGATCTTGTATGGTAGCACTACTTGTATAGTATTCTCTGCTTGATAGCTCACTTTGCTTGTATTCTCTCATTTGTTAGTCGCTTTGGTTAAAGCGTCTGCTAAATGAATAAATGTACACGTAAATGTACTAGAACTTATATTTTGTTTTAAATCAATTAATGCAGACATTTCAGTTTCAATTACACACAATATTAAGTTGATGTAATTATCAACATTATTATGTCAATACAACTCATCAAAATAATGTTTACAACTTTAAAAATTGAATTAAATCAATCAATTAGAATTTTTATCTTGCAACCACATATAATGAAGTTGTGGTAATAGGTCCCCTGAATTACTTTTTAGACAAAAGCGTGATTATTTCAGACGACGAGTTTCCTGAGACAACCGCTCTGTGTTCTTTCACACACACACACACACACACACACACACACGCATATTCCCTGTCTAACACTCCTGAGCCAGGTCAAAGGTCACCACCAACCGTCATTATCTTAACAGGTGTAGGTCAAAGATTAATATCGGTGGTCCTTCATATAGATCCGTATGTTCATTGTGCATTCCACAAGTACTGTCACGACGGACCGACAGCCGGCGCACAAGAGACTAAAATCGCTCCTCCCGCGACTGCCGTGGTGGTGCTGTAGAGACGGCTCCGCTTCAGCATCACCAATGTTTTGGACAGCCGGAGAGCACGTGGCGGCGGGGCGGGTCTGCCGACACACTTACGACCGGTGAATGGCGCGCGGCACGGGAGAATTCCGACTCCGGCAACCCCGCAGACAACTGAGACCCTCACCGCACGATTACACGCCCACACGCAAGCACACGCAAGCACACACACACACACACACACACAGAGAGAGAGAGAGGCGTGTACCCACTCACACCCACCAGACTGTCCTGAATAAATATCCTCCTCCGTGTGTCTGTGCTCCACCTACCGCTGGTTTCCCTACGGTACATACATGCATATGTCAGAAAAAGTGTATCAAATGGTTATTATTGGTTATGCCCTGACTTTTGCTCTAAGAAGAAAAAACAAACAAAAAAAAGATGTTAGTTTGACAATTTCTTCATGAAGATATTGTAAAGACGTTGTTGTTTAACCCTGAGCAGGGCGTCAACAACTCAGAAGATCGTCTCTTAAGTCCGAGTAAAAAAAAAAAACATTTAAAGAAGCAAGACAAACTGTTGCACATTTGGTAACGGTGATTTTAGAATTTGGCCCCAACTGTCAAATATGTTTAAAAATGTAAAGATGAATAATTTCTCTCACAAACTTCTTCAGACAGTCATTGTCAGACCATTTTTCACATGGGTGATAGGTGTTTGATAACTTTTTTTGCTTCGATATAAATAAATAAATAAAAACTGTTTTGTGTGTTTACTCAGGTTGCCTTTCTTTAATGTTGTATTTTGTTTGATTAGTATGAGATATACACATAAACAGAAGAAATCAGGATGGGGCAAATATGTTTTGTATTATTCTTCGATTCATCTCATAATGGTCAGCATGGGCGTGATTCTGGGAATAGTCTGTGATGGTTGAAGGATTGTGTTAAATTGATTTGTATGGGGGAAAAAAACAATAAAATTAACTTTGAAAGAAAGAAAAGCAATTTAAAGAAACTGAGGATGTGAACCATAGAACCATAGCTTTGCACATGCGGGTCAGTTTAGGAGCGTGATCTATTCAGACTAATGTCAGATATAGGCCACATATAGTTTCACATAGCTTAACAAAAAAATGGGATTTGTTCAGTAAATCTGATTTGGGCTACTGTTGCCTGGAGTGTGAATGTAGCCTAAGAGTACTATCAAGAAAATTATGTGAAACTAATTTATTTTCAAAGAATAGAATAGAAGCCTTTATTTATCACATATACATTACAGTACAGTGAAATTCATTCTTTGCATATGCAAGGCTGTTAGGAAGTTGGGGTCAGAGCACAGGGTCAGCCATGACCCCCAACCTTCTGATCAGTAACCCAGAGCCTTAACCACTAAGCCATCATTGGCAATAATTAAAGAATATGAAAAATAAAACACAAAACCCATTAATTAGAACAAATAAAACTAGTCATTCAATTATAACCAAAGAAATGCAGAAGAAGAAGGTTGTGCATATGAGGGAAAGGATGTTTAAAGACCAGTATGGATGAAAGCTGGCTTTTAAATTGCTCCTATTTTGCCACAAAGCTTTTTCAACACGTCCAGCACTTTGGCCACTTTGTGATTCCTGCTGGTTTGCATGATCACCTGGGTACAGTGTAGATCTTTTTTTTCTCTGCCATTTTCATGTGAAGCCAATTTCTTTTCACCTCACTTAATTCATACCTATTTCACCTTTTCTGTAATTTCCCTCAAGATGTTGATCTTTTCAGGTGCTGGTACACTACTAAATATGTTTTATTGGCATAGACGTGAGTTAATATAACTGCCTTTCTGCCTCTTCTGTCATGTTTTCATTTTGTTTCCAGCCTTCTGTGTGCTTGATTTTTTGGGAATGTGCTTTGCATTTTTATAGGTATGTGTGTATGAAGAAAATCAGCCTTTCCAAAACTTTTGTAAATCTGGTGGAATTTTTTGTTCATTCTTTGTTGTTTTTACACACGACTTTACTAAAATATTGATAAATGAGGCCTATTATAAGAACTTTAAAGCTCAGTGAATTAAACGAGCACAGTAATGTGCTCCTACAGGAGGAAGCGGGAAAGACTCAGCAGGGGGGATATTCTGCACATTTCTACACATATTCTGCACATTAATCGCTGATTCTTACATCACATAGTCCATGAATTCTACCTGATCATGAATAAAATGGTTAATTAATGCTTATGATAATGAAAGCAATAAGAATATTGTCTATATATAAGTTATGCATTTTTAAAGTGAGTAAATAATTATTTCCCCTTCACCATCCCTCTAATAGTGAACTACGTCTTATTACATTTACTGAATAAACATACTACTCAACAAAAATGACTAATGCACTACAGAATTACTGTATTTGAGACACAGCTATAGACTTAGAGACCTCCTTTTTCTATTGCAGTATTAGTTTATTTCTCCTTGTGAAACACCTCTCCATCTGATTGTACTCTCCATTTCACCTCACTGTCCTCTACTATCCCATTATCCTTCAGTTTCTGCTTGATCTGAAAAACAAAATAATACTTTTATTACTAAATAATGCAAGATAGAGGCACTAATCTCTGAAAGGAATCTCTGTGAAAGCTGTAAAAATTCTGGCTCTCAGGTTCTGGCTGCAGTTATGAGGAGGGGTATGTACATTTTTAGAGGATGAGACCCACCTTCTCCAAGATGGCCGCATTTTCTGCAGTATCATTCAAATCCTGACTGGACTGGATCTTCATCTTTATGATTTGTTGCTTTGTGCTTACTGGATGTTGAAATGTAAACATGTACAAACACACACTATTACACTACAATATTCCAAAAGCAGTTTAAATGTTACTGAATATAAGTAATAGTTAACATACCTGAGTAACAGAAGAAAGGCAAAATGTCTGTGCACGATGCATCAGCGGCATTGCCCATATATACATAACCACAATTTTCATTCCGCATGCTATTATCAGGTTGTCCAGATATCCAGCTGATAGTAGAGAAGTTGGTATGATCTACCCACTTCCAGGGGTCTTTTATCAATCCAAACCATGTAATTCCGGTGACTAGTGCCTGTATAAATGAGTTTTCTGTTTCATCTCTCGCACTGGCCAGGTCTGTGTAATACTGTCTGCAGTAAGCCAAAGCTTTAGGCCATTGTACAGTATTAGATATGTAAATGTACCTGTTGTTGCCAGTTTTTGTTGCTGTGAGAATAAAACAGAAGAAACTTGAATATTCAAGAAAAGTTAGTCCTTACAAAAAAAGGGAAAAGTGAACAGGTTACATTATAAAAATGTTAAAAGGAAGTTTCACAGAAACAAAGAAAAAATATAGCTGGAAACAGCAATTACAAGGCCAAGCACAACAGAGGCAAAGTAAAGAGATAAGCAAACATTATTTTAGAATGGTCATGATTTTATGACAAACCGCTAAGAAGTTATAAGCAAAAATATGCTTTTTTCATATCTTATGAAAACTAGGAGGCACTTTTCCGAAACTGTCCAGGTACTCTGACATCATGATGTCTATGACTTATACTAAATTTGGTCTGAATACACTAAAGCTTTATGGAGATATAGCCTCACGACCATTCTGGTGTGCTCGCCGTCGAATTTGTTTTTGCGTTATTCAAGAATGGTTTGACCAATCAACTTGATTTCAATAACTTTTTGTTTCCATGGTCTGAAGATGATCTGATTCAGTTGTGGTCAAAATCAGACAAAGTTGGTTTTTTAGAAAGCTGTGTGCCAAATTGCATAACTTTCCTATGTACAGTTCTACGGCTGACATAGACTCAAGAGCAGAAAAAGAAAAAGAAGAAGAAGAAGAAGAAGAAGAAGAAGAAGAAGAAATAAATAATAATAAATAATAAATAAATAAGGTGCACGGCCGCTAAAAAAGAATAAAACACTGCACACATTTTGTTCTAGAAAGACTGAACCTGTAAACAATTTCCTAAGTGCAATAAATGCCAAAGTCAATCATATCAGTTGTGTTTTTTGATAGGTTAGATTTGCTGTTTAATAGTTTGTCACTTAAAACTTATTTAAGTTCAGTTAGCATGCTGAAATCACACAGGTCAGAATTTTTCTTTAAAGACAACATTCTCTACTGACACAGTGGGAAAGTGAATAATATGTCGATTTTACCATCAAAGCACAGAAAGGGGCGCAATAGAGTACAGTCCTGATCCGCCCAACCCAAGGGAGATGCAGCGCCACAGTTTTGGTTTCCACCAGAGTTATTTGGCTCTCCAAGCTTCCAATTTCCCAATATATTTGTCACTAGTTCATAGCCAAGGGACCAGTGCCAGCTGTAACGGTTACTGTACATTCCAATCCAAGCACTGGAATTGAAATTCTGACTCTGTACTTCATTCTGTAGTTGGATCACGTCATCATTACTTTTGATGATAGCCAAGTCGGTGTATGTGGCTTGGCAGTAAGTCTGAGCATCAGTCCAATTTCTTCCCTGCTGGACCAGAAAGTACTTACGGGTCACAGACTGGACAAGGGGGACAACTTCTGTGAAGAAGAGTTTTAAACGATTTTATGCAATGTTACAGCTATGGCAGAAATTCCACTAACGTCCTTGTTTAATTATACTGTTAAATGTAAAAGATAGTATTATAGTTTTCTTGGGTCAAAACAAAACAAAACAAAACACTGATTTTTTCTTTTCTGTTTATAAAAAATCTCCCTTAACTCAATAATTTTGAAACGACCTACCTCTTGTAATCCTACATAGTCCAGTTTTTGGCTCAATTTTTAAAAAATATTTTTTTCTGCAAAACAATAAGTTCAGATCTCTGAACAGTTAGTTTCTTGTTTGAGAAACTTTTCAGAAGTTCCAGATTTGAATTTCTTATTCATTTAAGCAAATTGCACATGTTTTGCCACATGTGCAAAAGAGTAAGCACAATTGTCTACAATTGGCACAATAACTAAATGCACATGGCTTGCTGATCAAAACTGATGAATTGATTCTCTGTGAAATCGTGCTACTATTCACAGCTTCTGAACATTCTTTCATCATGTGAGCCAGCACATGCAAAATGATCCATTCAATTATCAAAATCTGTCAGACATACATGTATATTCCACAAATATCTCTGACATGGAAGATTTTACAGCACTACTGCAGGTTTGTTCATTGTTGTTTTTGTTTTGTTTTGTCTTTTGCATGGATGTAATTTGTGGCAATTTTCTGTTCATTATATATGACTTTACATGTAAGAAATGTGTAAAAATGGACATGCAAATGTGATTTTTTTTTTTGCTTACATGTAATACATTTCTACAAAAATAAATGTACTGTATACATACAAATGTGATCTTTTTGCTTACATGTAACATTTCTACAATAATAAATGTACTGTATAGATACAAATGTGCATATTCTTTTTCTGTGTACTACAGTATCGACCTTTCTCACTAGACTTTTACCTATTTTTGACATCTGTATCAAAAAGCTCAGCGTGATACACAATAGCATTCAGTTAGACAAAACTGACATTCTTGTATATTGAGCAGTCAAGTAGACTGCCATGGTGAAAAAATCGTCTAAATATTTTGACCAGTATGGCTCACACAGTGGCAAAAAACTTTTCATTTTGGTGGCATTGGCCAATTTACTGACACAGTAACTAGGTTTTGATGCATGAATTAAATGAATTAAATGTTTTGGGTGAGTTACTACATTTTGCAGACATGCAATAGAGTTGTCCCCGTGACCCTGAAAAGGAGTAAGTGGTAGAAGATGGATGGATGGATGGATGGATGGCTGCAATAGAGTTGTGATGTCCCATAAAACAATTAACAGTGACAATTGCAGTTACAGATTAGAGAATGTTAATGAGCCAAAGCGATTGAGAAAAACTTTAACATTTTTGTTGTTTAAGGTGTCCTAAACTGGAAGTAGTAAGACTACTAGTTCAGGAGGATGAAGTATGCATCCTTTTTGTATATCAGGTGAAGCCTTCACTTTAAAGAACCACTTACACAGCACAGAGCAGCTCACACATATTTTTCCATATGGAAAGTTGCCGCTGCACTCACACATGTGCACGCACACACACACAAACTTCACTCACCTGTGAAAAACAGGAGTATGAACAGATGCTGCTTCATCATTGATGTTGGTAAACTCTAAGAAATAAGAAATCAAATAGAAGAAATAAATAAAATCCCTCAGCAGTCCCGATAAAAACTATGACTACAGTGATATTCACAACCACAATATACTGTAACAACATATTAACAGTCAAAGAACTAAACTAGATACGTAAAGTTTGATGTTGGCTTGAAAAAGCCAGTCTGAAAGTTTAAAACAGTTGTCAGTTTGAAATTTGAAGATAATGTACAATTTTAAGAAAGAAAGAGATACAGATAGTTAGGGTGTCAATACTCTAAACATTCTCTCTGTATGTAAGTTTTTGGGATATTTGGTTGTCCGCTATGGGAAAACCATATGTCTGATCAGTTCGAAAAAATAGAAGTAGGTCAGTCTGAACAGCTTAAGAGAGAGTGCTGAGTATGGTGGAAGTAGCTTGAAAGTTCAAGGAGTTATAACAGTAAGAATTTTTTTTTTTATGGAAGTCAATGGGAATTTTGGCCAATTTGAGCTCCTGTAATGGGAATTCTGTAATTCTGTAAATCAGATAGAAAAGTCACAGCAACTTGTGTCAGAACAGGCTGGGGGACATTACAGAGTTTGGTGAATGTAGCTTGAAAGCTCTGGGAGGAGTAGCATTTAGAAAATTTGGGTCTCAGAATACTAATAATAACAATAATGATAATAATAATAACAATAATAATAACAACAACAATGAGAGTGGTGCTTGCAAAATTTGACACCTTCATGCAGCTGCACATTCCGGTCAGCAAGGGGTGCATGTGTGTAGGTGTTGAAGCATAACTAATTTTGACATATATTGGTATCTGTAATGATTGTATTTAACTCAAGATTTTAATATAATAAGCTTTATGGCAGTCCAAACACCCAAACCACAATTCTCCTCATTGAGGCAAGTGTTTTGATATGTCCCATGTATTTGTGGCGGTTGTTTTGTGATGCAACTTATTTTGGGAGTTAGCGTGCACGTGATGTAATGAGACATCACTAGAATACCCATAATGCGATTCTCCTCATTGAGCCGAGCATTTTGATGTGTCACGTGTTTGTTGTGGTAGTTTTGGTAGAAATGGTAGTTTCCATAATTCTTTTATTGTTACTAATAGCTTTATCTGAGTGAGAGAGTTTTGGTATGTTATAGTTTGGGTGCCTTAAGCAGTGCTAGCAGACCCCCAAATCTAGCATTAGAGCCCTTACAGCAGGGCGGGTGAATGGGTGACGACTCATAGTTGGAAAGCCAAAGCTACCATTTACATTACATTTACATTTGGCAGTCCAGAGCCATTTATACAACTGAGCAATTGAGGGTTAAGGGCCTTGCTCAAGGGCCCAACAGTGGTAGCTTGGTAGTGCTGGGATTTGAACTCACAACCTTCCAATCAGTAGTCCAACGTCTTAACCGCTCTGGCTACAGGAGACTATTTTGCAGCACATGAATTTATCTAGGCCTTAAGGGGCATGGGATATTTTAGTCAGGGTTCATTCCATCTTAAGAGGTCCAATAATTGAATAATAAAGTTGGTTGTTCGACCATTTTAAATTCTACTTTTTTTAGTGATTACCTCTAATTGCAAAACCACCATTTTTAAATTATATTTTATTTTACTTGATTTAACTACGACGGCCACCTTTGTGTTATGGAACACAATACATTTTGGTTATACAGCTGTTTATGGAAACGTTAGTGTCTCAGCTCAGGATGCTCTGGGCTCCTTGGAACAAAAACTCGTCTCTACAGCATATTAGAAGGTACATGGACGTATATAAACATTTTGTACATTCTTGTTCCTTAGACTTAGAACTTAAGTCCAAATGTAATGCTCAAGATTGCTCACAGTTCCACTTTTAGGATAAACTTATATTATGAAGGTTTTGAGTCTTAATTTTTTAGATGGCACCTAGGTAAGTATATTGTGCATGCAGAACATTTCAGGTTTGAGACTTTTTTTTTTGGGGGGGGGGGGGGGGGGGGGGGGGGTGAGAGTGCAATTCTTAAGAATTGTTAATTTTCAGAAATTAACAGATGTAATTTAAGCATAACAATTAGTAGAAATGAACAGTATTTTACAGTAATTATGTTTATGATTGACATACAATAGCTTATGCTTGTCAATGAGGTCTATATTGGCATGATCTGTCACAGGGTTCTTAAATCTGCAGGCCTTATTTCTGCGAAAATTTCAGTTTCATATCTGGTTCTCCACCAGAGATCTTGAATTTTTTAAACATTGCACTCTCACCCACACAAAAAAGACAAAAGTCTCAAACCTGAAATTTTGTGCATGCACACTATGCTTACCAAGGTATTCCCTAAAAAAAACATAAAAATTAAGATTCGAACCCTTCCCATCATAAACTGACTCTAAAAGTGGAATTGTGAGCCATCTTTGACAATTACATTTTGACTTCTGTCAAAGGAACAAGAATGTGCAACGTACATTATATGTACCTTGTAATGTGCTCTAGAGATCAGTTTTTGTACCAAGGAGCTAGGACCATCCTGAGCCATGATATTGAGGTACCCATAAACAGCTGTATAACCAAAATTTTTTGTGTGCCATGACATGAAGATGGCCGTCCTTTTTTAAACCAAGTAAAATAAAATAACTAAATAAAACCTGGTGGATTTTTAAATGGTAAAATGGAAAATTGAAATGGTCAAGCGAGCTGCATGGGACCACTTCAGATGGAATGATCCTTACATATATTCCAGGAGAACAGAACTTGCATCCATTCTATACTCATCAAATCATAATACAACCATTGATTTAATACTGACTCAGATCATTACTTCATTTCATTTCAAATGTGTCATAATATATGCATCATGCCATGTTACCACATCAAGTGTACAATCAACAGCTACTGTACACAGTTTTATTGAAAATCTCTCAGAGTTGAAGACATTGATTTGTTCACTCTCTGAACCCACAGAACTCAATCAGGCGACTGAACGCTTCAGTATTCCGCTACTTTCTGGATGATGCAACCACACTTAAAAGAGTATTAGAGAGAAAAAAAGAATGCTATGATATTACGATCATACGCACCTTAAAACAGACCACTCAAAAAAGTTAGAAGGTAAATGGCATCAAATTAAATCAGTAGTACTCAAAATTGCATGGAAAGAGAGTAAACAGTCTGGAGTGGGAATGATTTTATGAATTTTTTCTATGACAATATTGTGAATATTCTGAGTATTAAAGTTGGACAATTTGATAACTATCTATGTAGAAAACAATATAGTCACGTCAGTAGAAAGATTAGAATCCTTTACTTCTGCCCAACAGTTTGAACTAATTTCAAATCACTTGTTGTACTAGATGCCTTACCTACACTTTTCCTCCTCAAACAAATAGTACCAGAAGCAATCAATTCTTTATTAAATATAACCCACTTATCCCTGATGTACCTTAATCCTTTAAACTAGCAGTCATTAAACCACTGATTGAAAAACCTGACTTTGTTTATGGTCCATTATCAAACCTCCCCTTTGTTTCCAGGATCTTATAAAAAAAAAAAAAAAAGTTGTAGTTCAGCATTTAGGCTCAAACTTGCACAGGAATAACATTTCTGAAATCTTTCAGTCAGGATTTAGGCTCATCAGTACTGGGACAGAGCTGGTATAAGTGGTAAATGACACAAAAAAGTTCCATGACATATTGCACGACATTAAACTATCTAACATCATTTACTTAGTGCTTCTGGTACTAAATTTTGTGTTATAGTTGGTGTTTCTAAAATCGCTATAACCCTTCCAGGGTAAAAATGTCAGTATTTCCAGGCTCTAAAGAATACTGATATGCATAAGACATAAGACATTATCCCACACATCAAGCTATACAAAATATTTACATTTACAAGTCGTTGGAAATCACTGAAGTATTGCAGAAGAGTTCTGATACGTACCTGAAATGTTACGGCGGTAAACAGTCAGTGTTGCAGCTTTTTATGTCTCACTGTTCTTTAAAGACTTTCTGCAACATCTGACCAATTGATCTGCTGTTTGTCATTTTCATGTTTGATGACGTCTTTCTTTGCGTACTTTTCACAAAATTTACATAATCAAATCAGAGTGGATGGACTGACAGGTGGTGAAGGAGATTCTCTTAGATCATGTGTTCTCTTATATTATGAACTGCTATGAAGTAGCTATGATGAATGTATTCACCTCTTTTGATAAGCTTCTAACCCTTTCGAGAAAGCACCCTGATGGAGTGGTAGGCCTCTAAATAATGCACAGGAAATTGGTGATGCCCTGAACCCCAAAGAATTTGGGGGCTGACAGGAAAACTGGAGTTTGTACCTCTGACACATTGTCATCAGGACTCACTGGTCTGATGTAGTTGCTGCCTGTGTAGTAGTTTGGGGTTGTTGCTTTCTGTGGTATGTGATGAACTGAGCTGCTATTTGTTGTCTTTCTGACTTCATGACTGATGCAAAATGCTTTTTTTTTTTTTTTTTTTTTTTAAATTATCTAGCAAAAACCAGGAAACTCTTACACATTCTAACTTTTAGTTATACCCAAGAAGAGCCCTTTTTAGTTTAAGCTCGGTCTTATCAAGACTAGCTCAGAAAATCTCAAAAATCTCCATTTAATGCCTATCTGTCTTTCTTTCTTGTGTTTTCAATAAAATACAGGGTGAAATAAATGTTCAAATGACTCTTTTTGTGTGTTTCTTTTTTTGCATTTCCCATACTGTCCCAACTTGTTTGGAATTGGGGTTGTAGTTATGCACAGTAAACCAGAAACCATGGTAAATGATTGACTGGAAAATATTTATTAAAATAATGAATAAACACAGTCAAATATCCAATTAGCCAAGTAATTGTTTGTTATAAGGGTGGCATGGTGGCTTATTGGTTAGTCCATTTGCCTTGCACGTTGAGGGTTCAATTCCTGCCTCTGCCCTGTGTATACATAGCTTGCATGTTTTTCCATGATGATTGCGTGATTTTGAAGCGTCTTCTCTATTTTATGTTTTTGTCCCCAGAATTGGACCATGATGGCCACTAGGGATATTCATTCATATCTCTATGCACACATCTCACCTTCACCTGTTATGCTGTGCCAAATGCCTCACCTTGAACCAGGCATTGGTAAATTGAGGTTTGGTTATAGCCTGAAGCCACCAATGTGTGGTATGTACCCTCTTTAATACTCACTGGTGTAGAGTACATCCCAGCTCAGTCAAGAACAGCCTGTGGTGCGTCAGAGACCTGGACCAATGTCACCATCTCCATCACGTGGCATTTGTCCTGGAAATGCCTGGGCTCCACTTAGTGCCTGGCCCCTGTTTCTATGGGGCAGGGACAGTGGGAGTTAAGAGGGAAAAAGGGGAAGTGCAAGAGTGATAGAGAGAAGGGGAGGGAGAAAAGGAGGGCTCATCTGTCCCAGGATACACTGCCAATTGGTCCTCTGCCAGCTGGACTGCCTTGTCTAGTAAATGGGATGGCAGAATGGGTTCAATGCCATGGTCCCATTCCACTGTCCCCTGCAGTAGTCCGGCAATGAACTGGTCCAGCACCACTAGGTCGACTACGTCCTTGCTGCTGCACTCCCCTGCCTGTAGCCACCTTTAACCTTTAGATGTGGCATTGCTTCAGCTACCAGTGGAGGGTGCTTTCGGCTACATATTCAACAAACTGATCACGCAACACAATTTCAGCATTAGGGATAGTATTGGGTGATTGTTGTTTATCCCTCTTCAGGAGAATCATCAAGGCCATGGAAAAGATTCCCCATCCTGCTGCTTCCTGAAGAAAAAGGCTTCTTGGAGTGATACATATGATTGAGAGCAACCATAGAACTCACGTAGAATCACAATAATCTTATCGGGATCTCCCCATTCCTCACTGGCACGGTGTCTAATCTAATCCCAAGCTTCCCCCTCCAAATGGTCAAAGAAAAAGATCGCTTGTTAACTTTGGACAAATAACGAGCCCGCATGCATGGCCTAAGCCTCATCCACCCACTCGTCAATGCCGTGCTCGATTTTCCACTAAATTTTGGATATCATCTGTCCCTGGGCACAAAAACAAACCATTCTGGCATCACAGGATCAGCATCAACTGATTGGGGAGGGTCAGGCATTGCCGTGGTGGCAACAAGAGCAGCTCTGCCTTGACCAGGTAACTCACCTCACATCTGTTCACGACAGCCTCATTAAAACTTATCATATAAATATAAAATTGCCCTCCCATGAAGCACAATAAGAATGTTAAAACTCGCACTTCCCCAGGCCTAGGCTTGGCGGGAATAAGCCAGGCCAGCTGCAGCTCAGGAGCTCATCCAAACTCACCTTAATCCACATCAAATCATTAGACACTACCTACACCATAAGAACGTTGTTGTGTCGGCACAAAGAAAACACCAATTAACCCAAAATGACACAAAAACACTAAACAATAAGCAAACACAGAAAAACAAAACTATTACAGACACTGTGGTGTGATGGCTATAATACTCAGGCCCACTGACACCACCACATGCAATAGAGGCAGTTAAACAAGGCACGTAAACAGACAGCCCAAGTGTGCCTCTAATCTACATAGCCAAAGCAAAGCCCGTAAGCAAACCAGCCCAGCAAAATGCCCAGAAGCAAAACAGTCAAGCAAAGCAGCCAAGTAAAATGGTCAAGCAAAACAGGGAAGAAAAAACAGTCAATCAACCAGGGAAGAAAAATTACCTCCCCATGCTTACCTTAACACAGAGACCGGGGTGTCAGACTAAATCTACCAGATCCCAATGTGGAAAAGGGAAAGGCGTACTTACCATTGGGTTGAACAAAAATCAGTCACAAAGTTGTATGATTACTCAGGTACCGTGGCACAATATACCAGCCATCATTCAGCCACCGGGTAATGTTGCCATCACTGAACGCGATCTCTGCCACCAACTCGCCACAATGCACATGACACCTGCTCCGCTCTAAAACTATATATAAACATATCAGCCTTGAGATGTTCACCTCATTACACTGTGAGCGAAGACTCAACCTACCTGAATGGAAACGGGAACTGAAACAGAAATGCGAGGAACCCCGAATCACCAAGACACATATGAACCTATAACTGTGTGAACAATGGAATTAGATTAAATAATTAATCATTTAGAACTACTGGGTGACATGAGAAATATTTTTTTTCTATAACTGTATAGTAGAAAGTTAAGCAGTGCTAGGTGTGTTAAAGGGAACCTGAGTGTGAGCAGAGTTTTAAGTCTGTTGTATCAAACTCAACTGTCATATCAAAGTTATCAACTGTTCAATGATTGAGGTTTGAGTGTAAACTGTTCTTAAAAACTGCAGTCTTTAGTTTATCCAAGGAAGAACATCCACAGCCATCTGTAGGGTGTCCATGTGGTACCATCCATGGTAATCCTATGGTGATCAAGAGTGAGTGCTTTTCTTCAGTGCAATAAAGACCATTTATACACCATCAAGGGCAGGACCTACACCCAAAGAAAAAAGAAAAAAAAGAAAGAAAAAAAAAACAGAACGCGGACAGAGCACCTGGCAAGGACAGAATCCCAGCAGAAATATATAAAGCCACTAGTCAAAGAGCATTTGGCATTTTCCATGACATAATTCAGTGCATCTGGGAACAGGAAAAGATGCCTGCTGACTTACCCTGATTGTAGGGCTGTACAAAAACAAATGCAACAAAGTGGACTGTGGATAGTAGTCCATGCTAGGCTAAAAACAAACCCTAGCCGGCTAGCTCTCCCATCTATCTTGCTCTCCAATGTCTGCTCCTTGAACAATAATTTGGACTACATCCGAGTCAAGCAGACAACTCGGTGTGAGTTTAGAGACTGCCGCAATTTTGTTTTCATGGAGAGTTCCGGATGCCGCCATTCAGCTAGACGGGCTCACCTTGTTTAGTGCGGAATGAAATGCAGCAGTGTGCACTAAGGCTTGCAGTGGTGGCTTGTGTTCACATCAACATGGAATGGTGCAAGAACTCGGTGCTAGTTTCTAGTTACTGCTCATCGCTAGTGGAGTTTGTTACCATTAAATGAGGTCCATTTTATTTACCACAGGAATTCACCACTGTCCTTGTAATTGGAGTATACATTCCACTAGCACTAATGCTAAGGAGACGCTCTGTGAACTGTATGTGGCTTGGGCTGCAACTAATGATTATTTTCATAATCCATTAGTTGGCCGATTATTTTCTCAATTACTCGGATGGGGCGGGACAATTTTCTTTACTTTTTTTTCCGTTTATTTAAAATTAAATCCACAAACTGAGTGTTACAAATATAAACTTCAGACTAAAACTTTACACAACTGTTTGTCTAATTATGTAAGACTGAAAAGAACCCACTACACACAGACACACATCAGAATATATATAATTAATTTAGGACTGTAGTTTAATTCAGTGCATAAAAAATGCATAAATACTTAAATTTATATATATATATATATATAATAAACAACATAAGTTACACTGCTACAGTGTATAATGTCAATAAACTTAAATTAAACTAAACCTTTTAAGCAACTTGCAACAGCATGACTGTCTTGCTGGTGCTACACAAACCCCGCTTTATAAAGTTTATAAATATTCTCTGCGGTGTTTAATATAAAATGCCCCACCGCCTTTGGGACACAACTTTAGTATATACTCTCTGAGCCGTGTTTTCAATACAGAAGTAACATAATGAGTAAATCTCCCCGGTGCCGTGCACAGACCAGCTAATCGATAATGAGATTCGTTGACAACGATTTTCATAATCGATTATTATTGATTTTATTGATTTGTTGTTGCAGCTCTATATGGGGCTATTAGTGAACTGCAGAATGCACACCCTGATGGACTGTTTATCGTCACCGGAGATTTCAACCATGCGAATCTCAAGTCAGTGCTCCTTAAATTGCATCAACATGTGAACTTTGCAACGAGAGGGGCGAACACACTGGATCTTGCTTACACAAACATCCCCAGCGCGTACCAGGCGGAGCCCTGCCCCCACATCAGCTACTCAGACCACATCTCTGTTATGCTAATCCCAGCATACAGACTGCTCGTCAGACACTCCAAACCAGATTTGAAGCAGGTGAAACCTGGCCAGCAGGAGCCATCTCTGCTCTTCAGAACTGTTTTGAGCACATTGACTGGCACATGATCAGGGAGGCTGCAACCGATAGTGACTCCACCAACTTGGAGGAATACACGGCATCAGTGACCAGCTACATCAGCAAGTGCATTGATGATGTCACTGTCTCCAAGACCAACACCACACACTCCAACCAGAAGCCATGGATGACTGCAGTGGTGCGTGTACTGCCAAGGACCAGAGACTCCACATTCAGGGCAGGTGACAAGGCAGCCCTAAGAACAGTGAGAGCCAAACTGTCCCGGGCCATCAGAGAGGCAAAGCACGCACAGGCCCAGAAAATCCACAGCCACTTCATGGACAGCGGTTATACGTGGCGGATGTGGAAGGACATTCAGGTCACCTCGCACTCACAATGATCATCATGAAGTGCTTCAAGAGGCTCATAATGAGGTACATCAAAACCCTGCTGCTCCCACACTGGACCCCCTGCAATCCACATATCTTTCCAACCTCTCAACAGACAATGCCTTTGCCAAAACCCTACATCTGGCCCTCACCCACCTGGACAAAAATGACACATACGTTCGAATGCTATCCATAGACTTCAGTTTAGTATTCAACACAATCATTACTCAGCACCTGATTGGAAAGCTGAACCTGCTGGGCTTGTATACCGCCCTCTGAAACTGGATCCTGGACTTCCTGACTGGGAGACCTCAATCAGTCCGGATCATGAACAGCATCTCCAGCACTACCACACTGAGCACTGGGGCCGCCCAGGGCCGTGTGCTCAGTCCACTGCTGTTCACTCTGCGGAATGTGCAGCAATGCAAAGTTTGAATCACATCATCAAGTTCGCCAATGACACGACTGTGGTGGGTCTCTTCAGCAAGAACAATGAGTCAGCACACAAAGAGGAGGTGCAGCAGCTAACGAACCGGTACAGAGCCAACAACCTGTCTCTGAACATGGACAAACAAGAGATATGTTTGTTGATTTCACGAGAACACGGTGCGACCACTCTCCGCTGTACAACGACAACTCCTTTGTGGGGTTAGTCAAGAGCACCAAATTCCTTGCTGTTCATCTGGCATAGGACCTCACCAGGTCCCTCAACACCAGCTCCATAACCAAGAAAGCCCAGGAGTGCTTTCTTTAAATATACCAAAACAAGTCACACCAGAGATTAGTGCCAGTTTAACTGAGTTTTCTTCTTCACCTCTCACACTGACCAGGCCTGTGTGATACTGTCTGTCATAAGCCTGATCTGTCATTGTGTACTATTAGATATGTAAATGTAGCTGTCACTACTAGTTTTTGTGTGTGAGATTAAAATAAATGAAACTTGAATATTCAAGAAATGTTACTCCTTACAAAAAAGAAAAACATAAACATGTTACAGAATAAAAATGTTAAAAGGAAGTTTCTCAGAAACAAAAAAAGGGCAAAATCACTGCACAAATTTTAACCTAGATACACTGAACCTGTAAACGATTTCCTAAATGCAATAAATGTCTTTTCTTATAGCTTAGATTTGCAGTTTATAATATTTTATAAACATTAAAAACACCATTAAGTTCACTTAGCAGACAGAAAACACAGTTCAGTATTTTTCTTAGACAACATTCTCTACTGACAGTATGACATAATTTGAGATTGACTTCTGGCTTGTCCTTTTGGCTTTGGATTACTGTTTTTTGTGATCTGTGTTATTCTTTCCAGTACTTTTTTGGCTTCCAGGAGTATCTTATATTTTATATAAATAATAAGAAATTATCCAAAGAAATGTCATTTATGTCAAAAACATTCAAACATTTCCCCTCCAAGTGTCCTTCAGAGACTTCCTGCAGTATGTGATACACTGACCTGCTATTTGTTTTCTTTTGAACTTGATGACTTATGCAAACTGCTGTGCCTTTGTATGCCTACTTTCCATAAACAAAATTTCTTAAATCAAATGAGTTCGGAGCTTCAAAAGGAAAGGATCGGAGACGTTTACCAAGTTATCCTTGAAGAGTATTTATACAAATTAGGATTTGGTTCGGTTTTGATAACCTATATGTAGGAGATCCCTATCTATTTATACAAGTCCTTACAAATGTTTGTAGTTTTACTGGTCTCGAGTTTTAAGGTAAGGTTACTGGCCTGAATTTAATCTTTTATACTTAATTGAGCTTAAGGTTGGTTTTAAGTCTGAATTTGAGAAAAAATATATTTTGAGTATTATAGTGTTTAGATCTCGTATTACGTAATAAATTAATTAGAACTCTGATGGCGTATCTTCCTGAAAACAATAACTTTTTACTCCTGATTGATCAGGTTCATAGTCCTGAACCAACATTTAAGAACAGACAAATAACTGCTATTAAAGAAACGCATTTATGTTGTCACGATCTCGCCGGCAGATGGCGCTGCGGCAGCGCCGTGCACGGAGAGCGTGCGTGCACGAATCAGAGCGAGTACATGCTCGCGCTTTACACCAGTACTATGGAGACTTTGTTTACAGGACATGTGCGTCTGTGTCTGTTTGGTTTCCACCTTGTTTAGTCATTGGTTGATTTTCGAGGGAGTGTAATGATTGTTACCAGCTGTCAGCAGTCAAGGTAATCACATTTGTTATTTAATCCCCTCGTGTTGCTTCCTGTTTATAGTCATGATCCGTAACAAACGTCCTTACACTAGCTTTGAAAGTCAACCATATTCACATCATTTTCCAAAAATATAAGCCAGTGTTCAAAGTTTATTAGATATTTACGAATTCTTTATACAAAACAAGAAGAGTTTGAGTGATGCTAGTCCTGCACTTTTAACTCTCAAAACACATGTGCACACTCAAACATAGTAGTTGGTGCCACAGCATTTCTTGTGTGTACAGACAACAGAAGTTCTCTACCACAAAGAGTCACAACAAATAAATCACAATCACACCTCAAAAACTAGTTGCACAATGCAAGCAGCATACAACATCCACTAGTTTAACTCATATTTGTATTGAATGTGTAGTTGTAGATCCATGTCATCATGCATGTGTACGGGGGCCTCCACCATCCAAAGGCTGCCCCTGCCTGTGATGGACTGGGGTTCCAACCAGGTTGTATTCCCATCCTCACATCTAGAATGTTGGAGTGTGTGTACGAGTATATGGGGGGGGCACTGGGTTCTAACCCTATATATATATATATATATATATATATATATATATATATATATATATATATATATATATATATATATATATACACACACACTTGTATGTGATGTATACTTACCATTTTGTAGAAATTAAATGTGCTAATACTTACCTGATACCTACCTTTTTATAGTATGTCCCAAGTGGGCGGAGCCTCAGCTTTATAAGCCGAGTAACGTGTAAGTGTAAAGCTATTTGTGGTTGGTTTTGTGATCCTTCAAGCAGAGAGAAAAATGATCCATGTACTCTGTGTATATATTGTAAATATTCATTCTTTTTTTTTTTTGCAGTTTTTTTGTGCACTTGTACATCACGGACACTGTAAATAAACACCTTTGTGCTGAGGTGCTATTGCGGCTGAGCCATCATTCATGTGCAGATAGCACTCACCGGCACACCTCATCACGCACTTCTCAAGCAAATCATTTCCCAAAAAAAAGATTGCCATGTTTAAACACATAAAAATTATAGACATAATGGTTATTAAATTATTAATTATTCAATTATTGTCCAATCACGTTGTGTTGTGGATAAATCAACCTTTTTAGCCTAAGTCAAAAACTTCAGAGACAGAGAGTTTAGTAGATGTCAAAAAGTAAATAAAATTTATTGAAAACCAATCAAATATGACAGTCTGCAGAAAGTCCAAATTATGCAGGCACACACAGTCCTTTATATACACCTTTCTCCACAGCGTATCCATCTCAGGCGGGGTTTTGCCTTTCCTCATTAAAAACAGACCAATCTTCTTTGCCACAATTAAATATTCATGTCTATGTGTTATCTTAAATTTGTGGAGCATGCGCAATTAGTTGTTTTTCTTGAAAAGGTTTCACGAGGACAATGTTTCCTTTATTACAAAAAGGTTTCACTCAGTCCTGACCTTGACCAATACTCACTTCTTAGGCCTCAATGAGCATCCGTCTGTCTCTATCTGTTGACCCAGTTGATATCTACCTCCCTGCCTCCTAACTCCCTAATTGGTATCTGGCCTCAAGGTTATTTACTTACAAAAGCGAATATCTAATGCCAATTTACTGCTGTGCAGAAAAGTGCCAGCTGAAACACAAGAACAATTATTGTTCAGTAAGACTGAGTTCATCTGACTCAAACCACACTCAGAGTTTAATTTGATCAAACATTGTCCTATGGATTTAGATTATGCTTCTAATTATTGATTATACATATAGATTCTGCTTTTTAGCCAATATTGATTATATGATTATGCTTAAGCAGTAATTCTAAAAAGCATTTGTGAACTCACCTTAAAGTGAATGTTTGTTGCTTTGAGCTTTTCATTGTGACAGCAGAGTCCTGAGGTGAGGAAACCAAATGGCCTCCAGTAAGTTAGCGTTTATGACTGTTTAGCGTTAATGCTGCTTAAAATGCCTGGCCGAGTTTCTGATATTTAGGCAAGGAGCTCTCGCAAATGCATTCATTGTAAAACAGTAACTCAGCAAGTGATAATTAACTTTACCTATCGTGACGGCTTCAAAAGAATATCGTACTGCTTCCTCAGTGTTGGCGTTACACTACGAGTGTCGTGTATGTGTTGGCTGTGAAATATGGACTGCATCTTATGAGGCTCCGAGTTAGGGTTTGATAGGTGGATGCTGTCACCAATAGGAATGAGTGATGCTAACCTAGACGTTCACCTGAATTACTTTAACATACAGCTCGCAGTAATGTTAGACATTCCCATTACCTTTTGACGTAACATAGCATTACAGCTGTTCACCATGATGTAGTACAGAGAGTGGGTTAAGGTTAACTACATTTAGCAAGCGTTTTGGACAAGGCAAGCTGTAGTAATTAGCATTAGGAGGTTGGATTAGGGCCATGTTTCTTCACGTGTTCTGTGAAATGTTAATGCCGGTTAACAGGTGCAGACAGTCAGTGGCTAACGGAACTTAACTAGCTCAGTAACATCGAGGCCAAAGATCACAAATTGGCTGTTGTGAAATTCGCTCAGATCCTTACGCTTGCCCATTTTTCCTGCTTCCAACACATCAACTTCGAGAACTGACTGCTGCCTGATATATCTCACCCCTTGACAAGTCCCGCTGTAATGAGATAATCAATATTATTCACTACACCCATCAGTGGTTTTAATGTTACGGCTGATCGGTGTACAATAATGATATGTAACAACAATGGTGAGGTATCTTCTTAGGAAACATGCAATAATTTAATTCAAATTGGTCACACTCAGAAAGCTCATATAAGTCCTCACACTAGCCGTAAAAGTAAATCAACGATCAGACACGTGATCATTTCCTAATAATGACTGAAGATCCTGGTAAAAAAAATAAATAAATAAATAAATAAATAAATAAAAAAGTGAGCCAATTTTCATTATAAAAATTTATTAGATATTTACAAATCCATCATACAAAAGAAAGCATCTGTTTAAACCAGAAGGCTTTGACCGAGTTGAGTGACATGAACTATACTCATAAAATACACACACACACACACACACACACACACACACACACACACACACACACACAGGCATTCCAACAAGCATGTTCCACACACACTCCGCAGGTACAGGTGCTCATTCGTACTCTCCACAATCAGATATAATCACCTTCTGTTTGGGTTTGCCATCTTTACTTCCCTGAGCCTACAAAGAAGATACAGAAGCAGCCATTAACGTCAAGTTCGAAATCTAATGCTGTTAAACAATTTTTTTTACTTAATACGGAATAATCCAGAAATATCCTGAATCTAAATACATTAGCCAAGACATGTTCAGTGTATGAGTTTTGCTTCCTTAGTCTTTCACTGCAGTCTCACACACACACACTTTCCCAGATTATGAGGCCAAATCTCCATTTACTTTCCTTAAATAATAACATTAAGCTGAAATTAATGACTTGTAAAAGAAATAAATATACTGAGAATCTCTCTCTCACACACACACACACCTCCATGGCCTGCACCACATCCATGCCCTCCAGAAGCTCTCCGAACACCACGTGTTTGCCATCCAGCCAATCTGTTTTGTCACAGGTGATGAAGAACTGCGAGCCGTTTGTGTTCGAACCAGAGTTCGCCATTGAGAGCAGACCTGCGCGCACACAAACACAAAGAGAGAAGTATCGTACGTGTTCACGTCGTCACATAACGTTCATTTTAATAAAGAAGATGTAAATGAGTCGATCCAGCGTGCTGCGCTTAACACATGAACTAACTTTAATCTTCAGAATTAAGATTTCTTAACTTACTGAATGTTATTAATTCATATTAACATTGACTGAAAAAAAAAAACCCTGCAGTTTTGTCGTCATTCCACACAAGAGACATCATCTTTATGCACAGCACAAAATCGATGTGTTTTCCCTCCCTCTTTTGATTGACAGGATATAATCGGCCCTGATCATCGGATGTTTTTAAACTATTGGCCGATGTGTTGTGTTGCAGTGGCTGAACTGCATTAGTGGAAGATATAGTGCATTTCATGCTTAGGAGGTGCTCTTTCACCATCTGGTCATCATTTTGTCATTTTCATCGATCATTTCGGCTTTTATAGAGATTTGTGGGCGGGGCTAAATCTGATTGCGCAATGAAAGAACTGATTCAGCTGACGAGACAGGTGAGAAGTTTTACTTTGGTTTGGTCAAGAAAACATTCACACAGAACCTTAGCAAAAGATCGATGAACAATCGTCAGCTTTGATACGAGATCCATGCCTGAACTTTTAGATTTTCAAGTCCATACATGTGCTTGTTGTAAAGCAGATCCTCACCTGGACCGGTGTGTTTGAGCACAAAGTTCTCATCGTCGAACTTGTGTCCGTAGATGGATTTGCCGCCGGTGCCATTGTGGTTGGTGAAGTCACCTCCCTGACACATGAACTGAGGGATGATCCTGTGGAAGCTGCTGCCCTTGAAGCCGAAACCTTTCTCGTGTGTACACAGGCAACGGAAGTTCTCTACCACAAAGAAGCACGACAAATAAATCAACACTGAAGAGCTAAAAGTGTAGCTTACTGTGAGCCTGTCTTGAATTAAAATTAAAAATGTCACTGCTGTCTGTCCATTAAGAAACACTCCACCTCTCTCAATAGAAAGTAGGTGTTTTACCCTTGGTGGTGGTGTAGTTTGTAGGAAACGATCAGAGGGCTGTTTAGATTTTGATAGCTTCAGCTAACTTCTAGTTTACTTAGAAAATGAAACACTTTCCTCATTTCAGCGGTGTTCATTAAATCAAGAGAACAGCAGAGAAAAGGAGGAGACTGAGAGCTGATCGTCCTCGGGATTTGATTTTGTGTGACAGCGACATCAAGTGGTCAAGCCAGGAACCTCAACTTTTAAATTAAAATTTTTAACTTTCTTCAAAGCAGAATAACTTCGATTTTCTTTTTAAAATAACTCATAGTACAAGATAAAATAAATAAATAAATAAATAAAGGCTCCTGAGTCACATTTTCTACACCTTAAACTTCATATTCAAAAAAGGAAAACATTAAATGTGACGTAACGGTACAGCAGACGTGTGAGGGTTCAGTTATCTGTTCAGGAAAACTGCTGGAATATTTGATAAATCACA
The DNA here is from genome assembly GCF_001660625.3 of Ictalurus punctatus. Taxonomy (NCBI): domain Eukaryota; kingdom Metazoa; phylum Chordata; class Actinopteri; order Siluriformes; family Ictaluridae; genus Ictalurus; species Ictalurus punctatus. The sequence continues at coordinate 29,564,504 of NC_030424.2, forward strand.
CTCGTACCTGCAGTCATGGGCACCACGTCAGCTCGGAGTAACATGCGCAGTCTTCCTGCAGGTTTATTACCGATCTTGATGTCCATGTAGACCTGTGGGTTCGCTCTGCCCTTCTTAGCCGGTGGCTCTCCCTGAACACACACACACCAATAACATCAGGATGCAATAATAAATCTTAATCATTTGTATAATCATTTTCCTACAAACTATTCTACTAGTTAGTTAACACACCACCTTCTCTATAACGTTGTGTCATCTGTTGTAAATAGACAGCTTAGTTTGAATGCAGGATGAGAGTGACTTTCCTCCGAGTCCTCTTTAGACTCAATATATCATTATATGTGCATTTTGCTGAGAATAAACCAGTCACAGCTTCTTTTTTTTCCTCACCTCCTGGGTCATGGTTTTGCTCGCTTCTCCGGCTGGCTCCGCCTCCTCCGCCTCCTCTGTCGTCTTCCCTGAGAACTTCTTCAGCCAATCGTCATCAGACCAGACTGTGAGAAGGAAAAAAAAGTGATGCACAAATACAAAGCAAACATGCTTACAATCATTTTAAGCATAGCGTCTGTGCAGTTAAGCCCTTCGAGTTTAAACGGAAAATATATTTTTCAAAAATGTAAAAAAAAAAATAATAATAATAATAATAATAATAATAATAATAAAAAAGGCGGCGGCTTTTACTGCCTGTTGTTTTGTTTATTAAATGTTGATCGAGTTGCACACGACCTCAAGATTCGGTCTGATTTCACCTCCTAGTAGCCACCATGTTGCATTTATATTAGTTTTGCTTGGCAGAGGGTATAAATGAATTAAAATCTAAAAGCTTCAAAAAGCTTTACCCTTGACTGTTACTAAGTGCTGACACCGGACACTCCTTCCATAGATGCGACAAACATCTCCTTACAGAAAACTTCACCATATGAATGATTTTTTTAAATCATCCTTTTGCATGGCGTGACTGCCATACAAGTCACTGTGCGTGTTGTTGCCATAGAAACAATACGTTATTAGAACGAGCACATTAACTTGGAGCTGCGCTACTGTCAGAGCTGCCATTATAGAAAACGAAAGAATTATAGAAAAATATTGAAAGAAAAAAATAACAACGTGGCATCGACCTAACTTAGGGGGGAAAAACACTGAAGCGTGCTTGCACTGACCAGGTCGAGACGAGCCCTCTTTAATCCTCATGGGTTTGGCGATGTTCACTCTGATGGTCCGACCAAACAGCTCCGACTCGTTCTGAGAAACACGGTGATAGAAATGGAGTTATTTAATAACATCAAGTAGCACTATGAGTGGAAGTAATACAGCTGTTGTGGTCTGAGGCTATACGCTAAACCTGTACAGTTCTCGTGACAGATTTATAGGCGTGGCAACAAGGCAACCGGGCATAGTGCGAGTACGCCTCCTAAATCAGACTGTATTTGATGCATTTGGTTTGTTTTCTCACTGTACATAATTAAACAAACCAAAAAGTAAAAAATGCTGGCTGCAGGGCACGCTGAAAACATCCTCATAAAACCCAAACATTGGTTAAAAATACAACGATCTAAAAAAGTTAAACAAAGCTTTACCAAGCGTGTGTACAAACCATTTCATTCAATCTTACCATGTTATCAATGGCCGCTGCAGCATCCTGTTAAAAATATGGTTAAAAAAATAAAAGAAAAGAAAAAACAAAGCTTTCATTAGAGCTCTGATTAGAAATGTACAGGAATAATAATAATAATAATAATAATAATAATAAAAATAAAATATTTCAGATATTGATGGCAATAAACTAGGCAAAACCAATGTACTCACCTCAGCCAGCTCAAACTCGATGAAGGCAAAACCACGATGCTTCTCTGTGAGGACAAAATCAAACATCGAGTTTAAATAAAGATATTTTACTGTAAATGAAATGTTAGCTTTCTAATGAAAGAAATGAATACGTTGGCACGATTATATTTTTGTCTACGACACCGATTTCACGCATTTAAATCACAGACCTTCGGATCAAAAGCTTTTTAACATCATGTGAAACATTTCAGTCGACTCGGTCCTAAACAAATACTTATATCTGACTTAGATGAATATCTGTGTTAGTATTATTGTTGTTATTATTACCGGTTTCATAATCCAAAGGGATCTGAATATCCGTGATGTCGCCGAATGGAATGAACGCTGCATGTAACACTTTTTCATCCACTTCTTCTGCTAAACCACCTAAAAAACACACAGTGTGATATTAGGCAGGCTTTTCACTCCTCTTTTATATTTTACACACAGAAGTTACATTCCCAGTAGGACTACATCCCAAATTAGACATGTAATTGCATTTATACAGGAAATAGGAAACCATCTGCTTCACTCTCAGAAATAAAGATATTAAACTGCATCTTTCCTCATCACTGACATGGTACAATCAAGATCTTTTGTACGTTTAATCCTCATTTTCATCCAGAAACACAAACCTGGTGTAACTTATAAGTACCTTAAATATTTTATTTTATTATTTTTTTTTTTTAACACCTTAAGGTTCACTCTAAAAACTAATTAAAGGTACACTTACATGCACCGTCCCAGGTCAAAGACAAGAAAGGTACAGAAGATGTGGCTTGATGGTACCAAGCCAAAGAAAACTATCTGTAGAACTAGCTTTTAAAACAGTATGTTAAAAGAAAAGAAAAGAAAAGAAAAAGAAAAGAAAAAGAAAAGAAAAACAACTCAACTCATGTGCAAAAGTAAAACTGAAATGATGTGTAGTTTTGTTCGGAGTTTTTAAAATATCATAACAAAAACTGCCAGACAAATATAAACAACCTGATCATCACTACACATCACACAAAGAACAATGCAGTCAAAATAATATATATATATATATATATATATATATATATATATATATATATATTTAAAGAAGCAAAAAATAGTTGCTTCTGAAAGACTGAATAATATTTGCTTTCTGAAAACAAAATCATAACTATAAATACCTTTCGTCTGTCTTTTAACATCAACCACGCAAATAATTTCTTCCCAACTAAACATAGAAAACTACTGAACTACTAATGAATACTGAAACATAAAAACTGGCCAAAATATTACACAAACATTACTCACCGACATAAAGCACACGCTTGGTCGCCGCCATTTTATTTTTAACCCTTAACCTCTGACCAGCGGAAAGTTGTTGCACTTTCTCCGCGTTATTTCCCCCCCCACCCGTATTAAGACAAACCCCGCCTCCTAAACTAGGATTGGTTAGTTTCCGTTAATCGTTCTGGGCTGTAATTGGGTCATACGTTTACACCTGTAGCTGGTTGGACAATTCAGACGTCGGTCACGCCACCTTTGCGGCCATAAAAAGCAAAAAAATGGAAGAAAACGATTATAAAACATAAAATAGCTTAGATTTTATTCCAGATATATTAAATCACTTTTTAATTGACCTATTATTCTAATCGGCTAACGTTTTTGTGAGTAGAAATGAGCTAGTCAGTGCTAGCTCAGGAGGCGGGATTAGGTAAAGATAAGGTGTAGAAAAGATACCGCTGTGGGTTCCATGTTGCTCTTCCGCCATCTTCTGTTGTGGCGTAGAATTGTTTGTTGTTGTTTTTTTTTAATGTAAATGGAGAAATCCATTTTACCAAACGGTTGAGAGCAAAACTTTACACACCCTTACTTTGAGATATTAAAATGAACACACATTCAATACAAGTTAGGTTTAACAGATATTCCACAAACGGTCAAAAAATCTGAAAATGAGTAGTGAAGTGTTTCTTCCACTCTTTAGTTGTGTCTTATGCGTCTTTCTCATTTTCCCCCTGAATGATGGTTTTTAAATATTGTTAATGGCAGCATGTAAGACCTTATATGACACTCAGAAACTAGGGCAAGCTTTCACAATATCTACACTGGACTCTTTGGACGTCTTGCTGCTTAGCCGTTGAAGCTAGTTCTGAAAGCAATAGGCTGCATCTTCACCAGGACTAAAAAAAAGTCACAACATATTACACAACTTGTATTCAAGCTACACGCACTTTCCGGAGGTCTTCCCAGTCTTCAATCATCCGTTCCCAGATTCCTGTTCCTAAGATTTTCTGCTGTTGAAGTCCATCCATGTCAAAGTTTGAATTATTGCGCATTCCAAGATGCTTTTCTGCTCAGCACGGTTGTAAAGAGTGATTATTTGCGTTACCACAGCCTTCACGTGTGCCCAAACTAGTCTGGACAATGTCCACTGACCTCTCTCATCAACAACCAACAAAGCGTTTTCACCCAAAGATTGTCTGTTTTTTATTTTTTGCACCATTCTGTGTAAACTCTAGACAGTTGTTCATGAAACTTTCAGAAGAAAATCAGTTTCTGAAACACTTAAATCAGCCCATCTGGCACCACCAACCATGCCACGGTTAAACTAACTGAAATCACACTTTTTTCCTCATCCCGTGAGCATGTTTTATCTTGAGTAAAGTAATGCTTTGATGATCTGAAAAGATGAACATAAACACATTTGAAATAGTCATCCCTTTATTTAGAAGGCCACACCACTCAGAGTTCGAGAAACCAGCAAAAACCTACACACACACACACACACCCACACACACACACACACACTCGCGCACACACACACGCCTGTCAACCGAAGAGAAAAACTCCAAGCTGGATGGCCTCACAGAAAAAAAGGGGTCTGTTTGTCCTGGCCACACTTGCTCATGTTTAAATACACTTTAAATACGCTATGGGTGTTGATTTAAAAATGATTACAGAGTTATAAAATATAAGCCCTGCAATAAAAGATTCAGGTATGTTTTTGACTTTCACTTTTGCTCTTTTTTTTTTTTTTTTAATATTTTATTTTTATATACACACATATATGTGTATGTATCCGGTTGTGAAAGGAAGCACCAGCCAGTGTAGCCTTCACTTCTCGAGCCTTCGCTGTGGCCTGGAGAAAAAAAAAAAGAGAAAATGGAAGAAAAAAAAAGAGAAAAGATATGAAGCTGTTAGAAGTGTTTATTAAATGAATAATTCAGACAAAAATATAAAAGGTACCCAGTGTCACGTGTGATAACGACGCAGTATACCGTTTGGACCGCAAGGTTTCCACGTCAAGATGTAGCAGTAGCAGCAGCTGCTCCAGCTTTCTGTGTCGCGTCTTTCTTCGCCTGGTGAGCCTGAAGCACAGCAACGGCCTCCTCCACCTGCAAACACACACGATGACGGATTAGCAAAATCGAACCAAACTGGAGGCTCCTGAGCGGTGCAACAATCTCTGGTGCAACAATCTTTTAATGACTTCATTGTTGTCAGGTTAATACAGTACTCGGATTAAATAAGGAATAAAAGTCTGTTAAAGGAAAATAATCAATGACAAGGACGCATGACGATGTGGAGCTACTGTTGCTACCTTAAAGTCGATTATTTTTCTACAACAGCACATGCGGAAATGTTTTGTTCGTCTTATACCACAGCACAGCAGTTTGCCAACGATTACTAAAGAATGTCACGTAGTTTTTATCCATTTATCGTTACATGTTGTGGAATGTCCGCAAAACTAGTTCGTTCCCGTCATCACTTACGTTATAGCAGCTATAAACAGTCGTTCCACCCACCAGCATGTCTTGTCATGTTACCAGGAAACTGCTAAGCTCAGAGCTCAGGGTCTTGTCAACAACAGATATTAGAGCAATGTTTGGTGAGCCCATGCTCTTTTCATTCTGGCTGGATTGTGTGTGAACATGTAGGAGATTCTGACCTTGGAGCGCAGAGACTCGTGGGACTCGAGCATGTGCAGCAGCTCAGAGTTATCGATCTCCAGCAGCATCCCTGTGATCTTCCCCGCCAGAGTCGGGTGCATGGCCTGGATCAGCGGGAACAGACGCTCACCTGAGAGAGACAGAGAGAGAGACAGAGAGAGAGAGGAAATTGTGTAAGCAAATAGGGAAGTAAGATGGAGAATGAGGAAGAGCGTACAAGATGTGAAGGTGTAGGTAGAGATACAGACGAGGGAAAGGGACAGGAAAAAGGAAAGGTGAGAGAAAGAGAAAGGAATAATGAGGAAAAATGAGGGGCAAAAAAGGTGTGAGAATGATTGCGATTAACAACAACAATAATAATAATAATAATAATAACAATAATAATAATAATAATAATAATAATAATAGAAGGCAAGGAACAGAAGGAGGAAAAGAGATTAAGGTGGGATGTTTTGGACAGTCGGAAAAAAAGAAGAGAGAAAAGGGGACGGAAACAGAAGAAATGAGGTAGAGAAGGAGATGGAGAAAGAACGGGATGAAAGAGATACGAGCAAACTGTTTGTGAAGAGTAGACAGGTTTATAGAACGGCCTTGTGTGTCCAAAACTTTAACTTTGATGTGTGTGTATGTGAGAGAGAGAGAAAGAGAGAGAGAGAGAGAGAGAGAGAGAGAGAGAGAGAGAGAGAGAGAGAGAGAGAGTGTAGGCACTAAACCATCTGTACCACTCACCCAGCATCTGCTTCTGTTCCTGTGGAGGAGCTGCAGCCAGCATGGAGGCCGTCAGAGGCTCCTGACCCTGTACATGCACCGCCGGCTGGGCCTGAAAACACAAACACAGATATACACTTTATACACAACTGCCAGTTCCTATTTTATTAAGTCCATCTACCTTTTCATCAGGTCCACCTACTCTATAAGTCGGCTTAGACGTGTACAATTACTGAATATATCCCTTCTATTGCTCTAGTGACCAGCAAGAGAATAAAAAGCATTAAGTGTTGACACAGGGTTTACGGCTTTCACACCTGTTAGTCTGGTTGCACATTCTGAATGACAGAGAAATTTGACGCTATTGGTTTGTTTGCTATATGGTATGGGTTGTTTTTCCTCACTGCACATAGTTAAACCAATCAAAACGCAAAAAAAATAAAAACATTGTTCGACAGGTGTAGGTTTGAAAATGTACGAGTGACAGTCTTTCATTCATTGATCAGAAATATGGTGATGGAAAAAGGTCAACAAAGCTTTCCCAAGTGGACATAGAAACCCAGGCACAAAGAACACAGACCCAAAGCTGAATAAATTACTGGATAATTGTATAAATAACTAGTTTAAAATATTTTGTGTATCAGATGTGGCCTTTCTTTTCTCTCTTTTTGGCTGTTGGAGTTTCTGCAGCGGTACAGCTCTGTCTTTTGGCTCAGTTTGCATCTCACGGATCATTTCGCAGCTCACATCTACTGAGAAATGTCGCCTGCAACCCAAAAACACACGTTTGGTTCACACTATTTGGTTCACTCTGCTCTACAGCGGTCCCAAAGGGACGTCAATACAAGTTGCTGTTAGTGTGTGAACAATAATGTATTCGAACGAGTGTATTAATATAAACCTGTGATTTGCTGCTGCACTTCTGTCAGAGTTTATTAATCAACACCTTCTGACCAATCAGAATCTAGAGTTCAACATGGCTATGGTATAACATGGGGTTATTATACCTTTAGTTTATCATACTGTTCTGGAGAAATGTACCTGTTGTAAGGTGATGGGTTGGACTACTTGAGGCTGGGTGTTGCGCACGGCGGTGGCGTATTTGTAAGGTGGCATGGCGCGTGGTGTGGTTACGCCGAGTCCAGGGCGAGCACCCATGGCCTGACCGCTGCCGGCTGTGGAACAGAGTGGAAGAAACAGTGTTAAATCCTAAATCCTCCTGATTTACCATTTTGTAAGCAGACCTTCATGGACAGTCACCCATGTTAGCATTATGAGTCTGTGGGGTTCGCTCACCCCCTCTCTGGGCACCTGTTGGCATGCCGCGGGGTCCCTGGATGTTGGCGCTGGGTGAGATATGGCGAATGTTGGCACGGGGGCCAGGTTGGCGCAGCGAATTGGGCACGGCTTGGAAGCCTCCCTGACCTCTGACTCCCTGCTGTTGCCAGCGTGGGTTCGGCCTCATCTGGGTGAGCTGGCTGGGGGCGTAGTACGTGGTTCTGTTCTGGGCCTGTGGGATTGTGGGGTACATAAACACAAATTCTCAAATCGAAAGCTGGTGTTATAGAAAATTAATCAGCACCTTCTGACCTTCTGACTGCGAAACTGTTGTTTACGCTCACCTGCGGCACAGCGGGCATGAAGTATCCGCTGGTGGGCTGGAACTGGTTGATGATGGCGTTAGCTGGCATGGCTCTCATACCGGCGATGCGCTGCATGTACTGGTTGGTGAGGTGAGCTTTCCGCTCCTCTTTGCGCTGCGCCAGCGCCACGTACAGAGGCTTGGAGCCCACGATGCGTCCGTTCATCTCCGTCACGGCCTTGGTGGCCTCCTCGGGAGAGGAGAAGCACACGAAGCCAAAGCCTTTAGAGCGTCCCTCTTCCAGCATCACCTAGTGCAAGAGAGACTAATATGTAACCATCTAAAGAAGCATCACAGCGGATTGGTTCTGACTGGAGGCGGGGCTAATTTCTGGGCCAGAATAATGTAAGAAAAAGCCTGAAACAAAGAATAAATAATAAATAAATAAAAAAAACACTGTGAATCACTATTTTTCTAATTATCTAATTAGTATCATATTATTCTGGTTATTATTATTTTAATCATTTTAATGATATAATTCTCATTTTAATTCTAATAAATGCAACTAATGATATAATTCTAATGCTAGTAATTGTCATTATTTTACTTTATTTTCATTATTATTATTTAAGTCTCATTTCAAATCTAATAAATCTCATTATCAAATTGTTATACTTAAATAATTATCTAATTAATGTAACAATTTAATTATTGTATTAGCTTATTATTTTGAAAAATTCCAATAATTCTTATACTTGTAATTATTCTCATTCTACATGTTACAATGGTATAATTGTCTAATACTCTGAATCTTGCATTTGTTTCTGAAAAACTGAGATTAAACAGGTAAACAGGAAGTTAATAGATTTGCTAGCACTGACCTTGGCGCTGGTGATGGAGCCGAACGGAGAGAATTCCTTGCGCAGTTTCTCGTCGTCGATGGTGTCGTCCAGATTTTTGATGTACAAGTTCACACCCTGTAAAGACACATCACTGTTATGTAAAGTATCAATAAATTAGCATCGGGTTTGCATGATGCTAATCATGCTAATCAATTCCATGAATTGTTAGCTTTGTTAGCATTCTGAGCTACCTGGTATCTGCTGATCCTCTCCTGCTTGAGCTGCTCGAACTTCCTCTTCAGCTCGGCTTGTCTCTCCATCTTCTTCTGAGCGCGTCCCACGAACACGGTCTTACCGTTCAGCTCCGTGCCATTCATATCCTCCACGGCCTGGGAGTGGGAAAAAAAAAACACTGCTCTTATTACATCCATCTATCCATCCATCCATCCATTCTTTCATTCGCACATTCTTTTATCCATCCTTTTTATCATCCATCCAGCTTTCTATACACTTCAACTTCCATTCATCTTTCTATATGCTTCTTTTCCATCCATCCATCCATCCATCTTTCATTCATCCATCCATTCAGCTGTGCATTCTTTCATCCATCTCTCTAGCCATACATTGTTTGATCCATCCCTACATACATTCTTTCATTCATACATTCCTTTATCCATCCCTTTTCTCATCCATCCATCCAGCTTTCTATACACTTCAACTTCCATTCATCTTTCTATATACTTCTTTATCATCCATCCATTCAGCTATGCATATGTCTCTAGCTATGTATTGTTCCATCCATCCATCCATCCATCCATCTTTCTCTATACTTTTTCTTCCCTCCATCCATCTTTTCAATCACGCATCCATCCCTCTAGCTATGCATAATTTCATCCATCCATACATCTAGCCTTATGCAGTTTTATCCATCCATCCTACCTTAGACTTTTTCCATCATCCATCCATCCATCTTTCTCTGTGATTTTTGTTCCATCCATCCTTTTATCCTTCCATCCATCCATCTATTCTTTCATTCATACATCTAGCTATGCATCCTATTCATCCCCCTAGTTATAAATCCATTCATCAATCCCACCCGTCCATCAATCTACCCATCTGCCCTTTCATTCATACATACATACATACATACCTACATCTATGCATCCATCCATCCATCTTTTCATTCATACATCTATCCATCTAGGTAGCCATATAGTGTTTTATCCATGCATCTCACACTACACTTTTTCTTCCTTCCAGCCATCCATCCATCCATCTTTCTCTATGCTTTTTCTATGCTATGCATACTTTAATCAATCCATCCGTTCTATCATCCAACCATCCATTTGCTATGCATTCTTTTATCCATCCATCCATGCATCCATCCATCCATCCAGCCTTTCATCTATCCATTTTTTATTCGTCCAACATCTAGCCATATATCCATCCTTCCTTCTATCCTTTTTTTAACAACTATTCATTTGCTATACGTACAACCTTTCATTCATCCATCTGTCCATCCATCAAAAACTCCCTAACACAAGGTTTCCAAATGTAATAACAGAGGGGGGAAAATTCCATTCATTCTTCTGTTCATGTAATAAATACATAAATAAACAAACAAATAAACAAATTTAAAACCCTTGACATTTTTCTGTTGCTATACTAACACCTCTTTAACGGGTTTTAGGCTGATGGTACTCTTAGATCCTGACCTATCTGTACTACAAGGATTTGCTTTAAATGGAGTATAAAAAGCGTTACAACCTTTGCCATAAACAGATTCCGTAACCGTAAATGCATTCATCTCTCCTACACGTTCTGCATTATTTCAGCTGTATACTGTACACATCCATCACAAGACAGTGAATTCTTTTTAGCTGTGTCATCTGTCCATACACTCTTTCATCAAAAGACACTCTCACAAGGAGTCAGCATCTGTTACAACTATCCAGGAAACGTATCTTTATCAATATGTGTGCGATAACACTCGGTGTCCCAGGACAAAAACGACATTTTAATCTTGTGTAAATATGAGACAGCAGTCTCTGCTCATCCTCACGGCAGGCAGATGGAGTTTGCACCGCACCTTGTTGGCGTCTTCGTGTTTCTCGTAGCTGACGAAGCCGAATCCTCGTGATTTCCCCACGGGATCAGTCATCACTTTCACACTCAGAGTTTTACCTGCAGGTGAGAAAAGAGACACAAGAGGTAAATAAATAAACAAATAAAAATCTTTTCTACTGTACATATACAAATGTTAACAATTCACGTACAATGTTTGAAATGTAATTCTCTTACACTTTTATATGTATAACTTTGTTATATATTTAATAATTAAATAGTGTAAAAATAAGCATTAAAAACAGGGATATTTTAGAATAATATGATATTATATCATATAAAATGTAATGATATTCCATAATATAATTTTAATAATATTTCGCATATTAATTAACTGAAATAATCAGAGGCCATTACAATAAGTGTAAATAAAACAATCTGTGTTAAAAAAAAAAAAGGAAAAAAATGATATAAAGCTCTCATAAAATCTGTATAATCAGTGTTAAATAAATCAATATATTAAAAATATAATATAATATATTATAAAGCAGTATTAAAAATTTTTTAACAAAACTTATGTTTATGTTTAAGATATATTCTCAAGAGATGCTTTCTCATAGAATCTGTGTTAGAAAATTAAATAAATAAAATGCACTCTCATAAAATCTTGTTTTTTTTTATATTACATTAAAAACAGGAATTATAATACAATAATTACCACCTTAATTAAAAAGAAAAGCATTAAAAATGTTCATTATTTTTGAATAAGAATAAGTAAAACAATCACAAAGAGATGTGCTTTATCAAAAAAGTCAGTGTTAGATAAAATAATTAAAAATATACTTCATAAATAAACACATAAATAAGCAGACAAGCGAAAAAAAATGTCATAGTGGGAATAAATGGTTTCTTATAAACTCAGCTCTACATTCATCATACTGAAATACACTTATTACCATATTTATCAAAGATGTCTTTCAGCCTGTCATCGTCCATGTCCTCGCCGAAGTTCTTGATATAGACGTTGGTGAACTCCTTGGCTTTGGCTCCGAGCTCGGCCTCTCTCTCCTTCCTGGATTTAAATCTCCCCACGAACCTGTGGAAAAAAATTGACACGTGACTCGAGTGAAAGCAGAAAAAAAAGCCGTGTGAAAAATCCCTCCACCGAAACAAGACGGGAACACAGTGTCAATTTCACTTGTGCAATTTCAGGGATAACATGGTGAAATGCACCTTCACATGTGAAATGTGTGTCTGTAAGGACTAATACACAATATTACACAGTGAAGTACTGTTATTTAGGAATGTAACATTTACAATGATTTTTTTTTTTGCTGTTTATTTATTCAAATGAAATTAAATCTATATGGATATCTCAGACTTTTAGTCTCCATCACAGGATGCTTTAAAGCGGTGCGGTCCACACGCTCGTTACACAATCTTTAACAATTACTCAAGACCAATAAGGTTGTGAGTTCAGATCCCAGGACTGTCTGAGAGCAGCTGTATGATTGTATGCTGTCTGATTAAAAAAAAAAAAAAAAGGCTGAAAGTGTTGAAGAGCTGCTCTGATAATCGTAGTGTCTAACTGGTGAAAGATTGGCTTACAGGCCCCGCCTCCTTTATGGTGAAAGAGTGGTTTACTATGGTGAAATACTGGTTTACAGGCCACGCCTCCTTTATGGTGATAGTGAAAGATTCGCTTACAGGCCACACCTCGTTTATAGTGAAAGACTGACTTACAGGCCACGCCTCCATTACAGTGAAAGACTGGCTTTCAGCCACACCTCCATTATGGTGAAAGACTGGCTTTCAGCCACACCTCCTTTGTGGTGAAAGACTGCTTTACAGGCCATACCTCCATTATGGTCAAAGACTGGCTTATAGGCCATGCCTCCTTTATGGTGAAATACTGGTTTACAGGCCACGCCTCCTTTATGGTGAAAGACTGGCTTACAGGCCACGCCTCCTTTATGGTCAAAGACTGGCTTATAGGCCACACATCATTTATGGTGAAAGACTGGCTTATAGGCCATGCCTCCATTCTGATCAAAGACTGGGATACAGGCCATGCCTCCTTTATGGTGAAACACTGGCTTTGAGGCCATGCCTCCTTTATTAGCACAGACAGGCACAGAAGCCACTACCAAGAGCTATTTTTATTTCCTAAGTTATTAGATTACTACTTTTTCACATTTATTTTTTAAAATAAGAATCCATCAAACTAATCAAGTATCATGTTGGTATCAAGCTAAATCATTTAATATTAATGAATAATTTTAATGAATTATTTTTGATAACTGATTAAATAAAAACAGCTCTTGGTGGTCAGTAGACTATATTTGCATGTATAACACTATGGCTAAATGATACAATTCCCAAACATATTTCTCAAAATCCAGTATAAGGTGATCAGAACACTTTTCTACAGGACACTAAACACATGTGAGTAAACAATACTGTGCATTAAATCGCACCCCGCCACCGCATCCCTCAAACCCCCAGCATGGACACTCACACCTTGCGGTCGTTCAGCAGCATGCCGTTCATCTTCTCGATTGCGCGGTCGGCAGCGTCCTGCGTCTCAAAGTGCACGAATGCGTAGCCTTTGGATCCGTTCTCATCACACACCACCTGCAGGAGAAAAACTCAGTCAGCTGTATGACGGTTAGCGATTAGGAAACATTGATGCATCTGGGTTTTTTTAAACAATACACAGCCTGTTGACTTTTGGTCTTGTAAGAAGAGGATGTGATGCTAAATGATGCCGTGGTTCTACCTTGCAGGACAGGATGTTTCCGAAGGCTGAGAAGGTGTCGTACAGGGCCTTGTTGTCAATGGACTTGTCCAGATTTTTGATGAAGACATTTCCCACGCCTGACTTGCGGAGCGACGGGTCTCGCTGTGACCACATGATCCTGATGGGTTTGCCCTTCACCACGTCAAAGTTCATCGTGTCCAGAGCTCTCTCGGCTAAAACACAAACGCGCTGGTATGAATTTCTGAAATTTCTTCACGTGAGCAACAAGACATGGATTTTGAACTGCATATTTTTAAACAGAACAAGTTAGCAAATGTACAATAAAGTCAATAAAATCCATCCATTTTCTATACTGCTTATCCTTCAGGGTTGCTTGGAACCTGGAGCCTATCCCAGGGACCATGGGGCATAAGGCGGGGTACACCCTGGACAGGGTGCCAATCCATCCACATTCACACACCCATTCATACACTATGGACAATTTGGAAAATGGCAGTCTTTGGACTGGGAAGGAAAGCGGAGTACCCGGAGGAAACCCCTGCAGCACGGGGAGAACATGCAAACTCCATACACACAGGGCAGTGGTGGGAATCGAACCCCCAACCGTGTGAGGTGAACGTGCCACTGAGCCACCATGCACCTTACCCTTAAAGGTTTTATGCAGAATCGTACAACAAATTAGAACCCGTTTAGGAGGCTACAAACCCTTGAAGAACCCGTTTGTACCAAGTACCAAGACTTTAACTAAATGGTAAACACATGACAGGTCCTATGTATTATCCCATGTACAGGTCTTATTTGGATTTTGTATCCACACCCAGTTAATACAGGGTTCTTCAAGGGTTCTTTAAGGGTTCATTGGATAATCAAGTGTTACTAGATTACAAAAAAAGGTTAACTGGGTAAGTTATTTGTAATAAATTTCACAATACTTAGAACTGTCCTGTGTTTAAAATTTAGCGAGATGATCTTGATATATGCTGCAGTAGGATCTGTCCTCATCCTATTCGACCTCTCTGCTGCCTTCAACACTATGAACCATCAGATCCTCCTATCAACTCTCTCCGGGCTAGGCATCACCGGAACGGCTCTGGCTCCGTGGAATCATATATGGCACGCAGATCCATCAAGGTATTGTGGAGGGGAGGTATTTCTGAAACTCGGAAACTCACAACTGGGGTTCCTCAGGGGTCAGTTCTGGGTCCACTGCTCTTTTCTATTTATACTACATCTCTGGGGCAGGTGATTGAGTCTCATGGCTTCTCATATGATTGCTATGCTGATGACACCCAGCTCTATTTGTTCTTCCAGCCTATTGACCCATCTGTCTCTGCATGTATCTCTGCTTGCCTGTCTGACATCTCGGACTGGATTAGGGAACACCACCTTAAGCTCAACTTGGCAAAATCTGAGCTTCTCGTCATCCCAGCTTGTCCCTCAATCAAACACAACCTCACTATACTCGGCTCAACCACACTCAAGTCAACCAGGATGGCCAAGAACCTTGGGGTGACTTTTGATGACAGCTTGACCTTGACAGACCACATTTCAACAACTGCAGGTTCATTCTGTACAACATCAAGAAAATCAGACCCTCTCTCACCGAATAGGCTACACAGATACTAGTCCAGGCTCTTGTCATATCAACACTAGACTACTGCAACTCACTACTTTCCTCTCGGGCCTCCCAGCCAGCTCCATCAAACCCCTTCAAATGATTCAGAATGCAGCAGCACGCCTCGTCTTCAACCAGCCCAAGAGAATCCATGTCACATCCCTTTTCATCTCACTCCACTGGCTTCCTGTAGACGCCCGTATCAAATTCAAGGCCTTGATGCTCACGTACAAGACTTTGTCTGGAACAGCGCCCCCTACCTCAACTCTCTCCTTAAGGCTTACGTTCCCAATCTGCAATCGGTTAACGACCGACACTTAGTAGTACCTACTCAGTGTGGCTCAAGGACCCTTTCCAGAACCTTCACACTAACTGTCCTTCAGTGGTGGAATGAACTTCTGACATCAATCCGGACCACAGAATCTCTCACCATCTTCAAAAAAACAGCTAAAGACCCACCTCTTCCGTGAACACCTAAATAACCCCTAAATGCCAACCCCACATTATTTATAAAAATATATATATATTTTAAAAACTTACTCTAGCTCTTACACCTCTACTCTGTGCACTTTGGTTCTCTAGAACTCAATTATAAATCTTACATGGTAGCACTACTTGTATTGTTCTCTGCTTGATATATCGCTGTGCTTGTATTATCGCTGTGCTTGTATTGTATATAACCCTAACCCTCATTTGTAAGTCGTTTTGGATAAAAGCCTCTGCTAAATAAATAAATAAATGTAAATGTAAATGCTAAAGTCTTAGGGTTCTACAAGAGTTCACTGGATAATGAAGGGTTCTTTTATTTATTCATTTTTAAAGGGTTTTACCTGAAACCATTTCTGATTTGAAAAACAACAACAACAAAAAAAACAAAGCACACACACTCTACACAGAACCTTTAAGGATTCCATCAGAGGGACGACAGAAGTACAATTAAGGTTTCTTAACTTTTAAAATGATTTTTTTTTGTAGCGTATCCGAAATAGAACCAAAAAAGAAAACAACCCTTAATAAACAGGTATATTTAATTTGGTTAAGTACAAATATGCAAGAAATGGACAAGTCGCAGCATACGCTAGGGGCAAACAAAAACACATTATCAAAGCAGAATTTGTTTAAGCTAAAAACTCTTTAATTATCCAAAGAACCCTTGAAGAACGCTTGTAAAGAGTGTATGGAGTAACAAGGTAAGTGTGTGCTACAAACTCCAAATTATTTTTGGTCATTATTTTTTTCTTCACACCTAGAACCTGTTAAACATGTAGCTAAACTGTCCTGACACTTTGGGTCTCTTAGGGGGGAAAAAAATGGTTCTTTAAGGATTCCTTGGATAATTACTGGTCTCTTCATATTAGTGATGAATGATGTATGAGAAATATAATTAGGGGGAAAAAAATGGTTGTTAATGAAATCTCTGTGAGTTTGAAGCGTGTTGTTAGATCTGATCAACTGCTGCGGTATAAAAGAAATAAAACACTTTCCATAACATTTGATTGTTTTCCTTAAAGCACTTGATCACAAGTAGGTCACATGACTATAGCATGTTTGTAGGCTTTACCTGTTCTAGGAGCTCCATAATGTACCTATAACATCATCTGTAGTTTATTAGTCTGTGTTTTATACTCGATTTAGTTTCATTTTGGTTTCGGCAGGAGACGAGAGGAAAGAGTGAGCACTTCCTGGGCTGGGTTTATGCTTTTTTTTTCTTCAAGATATAACAGAATCATTGCTATAATGTCCATTTCGATTAGACATGTATCACGTAAGATTATTATACTGCTCTTTTTTTTTAAAAAGGTATAATAACGGCGTGATCGTTCCTGAAATAGGATCGCACAGTCCGTTAAAAATGACTGGCATGGCGGATTTATACAGGATTAAAATCCTGTGAAACTAATCCTGTCTGAATAGGGCTTATTCGGCATTAAACGATGATAATTAAACAGGAGCTGCATTCGTTACTGTTTAAATGAAATGTTTGATTCATTGGTCAAATTCAAATTCAACCGAACAGGAGGTTCAGATAGATTTCAGCTTCAATCGAGGGTTTTCTCTCTCTCATATGCGCCTCATATCTCAGTTTTAAATAATGTATTACTGAATAATAAATATTTAAAAATCATTTTTGATGAGTCCGCTTTTTAGTGCGAGCTCTTACCACACACACCTACACTCAGGGCTGTTTTTAAGGATGATGACCTCTTCATACAGTGGCAGAGTTATTACCACACACACACACACACATACACACACACACACACACACACACACACACAGTTTATTTAGTTTACCAACCAAGAGATGTCTCTTGTCGGTTGGCATGCACATTAGCCTCCTTTTGTTCCCATCACTCCAATACCACACACACACACACACACACACACACACGCACACACATGCGCAAACACACGTGCGCGTCTAGTTAACAACTCGAAACAGCCTTGACTCTGCTACCATCAGCAGTTTGCACAGTGATTGTGTTTAACATGGAGGGTCAGAGAGAGAGAGAGAGAGAGAGAGAGAGAGAGAGAGAGAGATCCAGAAAGAGAAACAGAGAGGGACAGAGAGAGACAGACAGAGAGAGATACAGAGAGTAAGACAATGACTGAAGGAGACAGAGAGACAGCGACAGACACAGACACACAGCGAGAAAGACAGGTCTGGAACATTCCCAGCTCTATTCTAACAGACTGTCAGAGAGAAAGAGACAGAGAGACAGACAAACAGAGTGAGACTCAGAGAGAGAGAGGTACAGAAAGAGAGAGACACAGAAAAAAGAGAGACAGAGACAGACAGACAGACATCGTGAGAGACAGTGAGATACAGTGAGATGGAAACAGACACACAATGAGAAATACAGACACCAAAAGAAAGCGAGACAGAGAGTGAGAGAGAGAGAGAGAGAGAGAGAGAGAGAGAGAGAGAGAGAGAGAGAGAGAAAGAGATTGCTCAATAGAGAGCGAGAGAGAGAAATGGAGAGAGACAGACAGAAAGAGAGACAGGTCAGGAACATTCCTATCTCTGACCTCACTGACTCTCGTCTAAAGCCTCTTCAACTATTTTGCAAAACCAGTAACATGAGCTATGATTGGTTAATTCAAACCAATCCCAAACATACACGTAATCCATATCTAGAAGAATTGCTGGAAAAACTAACTTCTTTGTGCTTGTCTGTTATTAACGAACTGACTAATAACCTGATAACTAATAATCTAATGACTAATCACTCTACATTAATGAACAGTCTCGATTAAACCATGACAGAAAGTGCAGGATTGATAAACACATGAGCTCCAGCTGCATGTTACAGATAACACAGCCAACTCGTCCGCTAAAACGCAAGAGTCGCCTGTGCTTCAAGATCACTGGTTGAGGTGATTCACGTCAGTGGCTACCAGACCTGAACTGTCAGTAGTAGCTCACATTTCAGAAATCCAAATTTACAAACAGATTTGAACTTTTAAGAGACAAATATTCACCGGTTCCAGTTTTTACTATTCAATCCTCATGTTTCAGATAAATAACTTACATTATCAATAAAACCTACAAAATCTCAGCCCATCCCAGCTCACTATAACGTCACATAACCTTAAAACATACTCAATAAACCAGTCCCAAATCAAACTCTTTTTACATTGATGTATGAATCCCATGCTTGAAACATCCTTTTCCACAAGTCGTACATTGCAGGTGATTAAAAACGTACATTTTCTTTCATCCACTCGGCCATGTTACCTGAACATGTTCACGGACATGAAATATTTGGACTAGTCACGTGTTCAACAGGAAGTTGCATCATATAGATTTCATCATCCTGAAGATCATGGGAAGAAGAAAATTATGTTTTCTCATTCTTTATTTTCTTCTTATTATTATTATTTTCTTGTAATGTTAAAGCGAAGAGGTCACTTTGAATGTATACGCGTGTTACCAGAATTATAGATTGAAATTAAATTATTAACTGAAAAAATAATTAAGTACATTATTAGAAAGTCATTAACGTTGTCATGCCATTAGAATGGATGTTGGTCGAACACATTTTGTGCATTTGCTACTTCTATGCTAAAAAACAAACAAACAAACAAACAAAAAAAAATACTGTTACTTTCAACCCTGTTACTCAGCTTAAGAGCAAAATGCTGCAAGGAAACGTAAAAAAAAAAACGAGACTGTAGAAGAATAAAAATACAAATAAAAGTTTGATTACGGGACTAAATAGTTCCCAATTTAGTCTATTCATGAAATCACGCAATCCCAATCCGTGACACTAGTTTGGTGCAAAACTAACAAATAATATATGCGTCCATCTTCATATTTAATAAGGCCTTGCAGCTTCTGAATCAAATAAAATCTCTGGAATATCTGAGAAAACATCCAGCTTCCTTGATTACATCATAACCACACGCCAACATTAATCAGCTTCGATTGTTAATGTAATAAAAGTCCCGTAGGCCGAAAGTGATCCTGTCCAGTGGGCTGCGTCTCGTTTGTTGGAATCGTGCACTAGTTCGGTCTATATTTAGCCGAGCTAAAGCTGTGCTCTGGCAGCCAGAGCGAGCCGCAAGCTCCCTGCCCATTGATGGAGCTCAGACGCCTCGAACGAAAAAAATGTGCGTGACAACTGCTTCTATACGCAGCTGGTGCATGCCGAAGACAACTTGCTTCACTCTGAGGAAAAACAGGGCTCTGCACTTTTTCTCACCGGCACTAAGACCTGCGATTTAACTCAAACCTTTAAGATGAAGTAAAGCTCAAGGCTCTATTAACATCTACAGTTGTTGTTCTTTTCCCCCTATAGCACATACTATGACCTAGACAGAACATAATTTAAAAACTTAAGAACTTAACTTATCATATAATTTTTTTAGGATTTAGTTTTAGTTTAGTTTTAATATGTCCATATGTTACGGTATTTACAGTAGGTAGTCTACTCCGGAAATTACGGAAATATTATGGTAAGACACCACTATACAGCGTATGCCTGATTCTAGCATTAACCCTCCTTTTATGCTTGGGAAAAAGTTACATCCATTATTTTATGGGTCAAAATGACTTCCACTGATTAAATGCACACAAAAACAGCAAAGAACCGCTTAAAACAGTAAACCTTTATTACGGCTCGTCCGAGACAAGACATGAGAAGAAATATTTGCATGTAGGTTCATGACCCTAAATGAGGAAAGTCAAAAAAAAAATTCAAAGAGAAAAAGAGAGATTAACCAGCATTTCAGACATTTTCAGTCAAATTGACCCATAACATAATAGCAGGATTAAATAGCAGGAATAATATTACAAACAAAAGATACTTCTAAAGTAAGTTACATCGTTTGTCAAATGAATGAAAAGTAAGGCAGCGTGACAGTTTAAAGAAATGAAGAAAAAAAAGGGGGGGGGGGGTTATTGAACATTTATTCAAGCCAATGAGTGTAGTATTTCTCATACAGTGGGAAAAAAAACATAAATGAAAAGGTTTTGCTGTTCGAAATTTCATGAAAGGTAATTTTTCATGGGTAGTCATGAAATAATATGCAAAGGATTGTGGGATTGTGGGATTGCGAGCAGCTCTACCTTAACACTTTAACGTTTATGCAAATTACAAGCAGCACCCATGTAGTGTAGTTCTATCTGTGGCATGTTGGGTGGCTGGGGCTCAGGTGGTAGAGCGGGGTGTCCACTAATCATAGGGTTGGAGGTTCGATTCCCGGCCCACGTGACTCCACATGCCGAAGTGTCCTTGGGCAAGACGCTGAACCCCAAGTTGCTCCTGATGGCAAGCTAGCACCTTGCATGGCAGCTCTGCTACCACTGGTGTGTGAGTGTGTGAATGAGACACCGTGTAAAGCGCTTTGGAACCACCAAGGTTTAAAAAACGCTATTTACCATGTTCCAAAACTATGGATGTATCTGTTGTTTTCCACACAACATAACTGTATGGACAAAAATACTGCGATACATCATGCTGTTATAAGAAACTAATCAACAACAGCGTAGTGTGAAGAAGCAGAGTGTCTGTTACCACCCTGACGTTATGAAGTATTTTATTTCTCTCATACCACACCAATTTGCCAATGCTCATATATCTTAATGACATGTTATACTTTTTAGAGATGTTTATGGTTCATAAAAACAAATTAGTTACCACTCTCACCTATTTTATAGCAGCTATAAACACTCGTTCCCTCACCAGTCTCTTATTATTCTCTCTTTTAACAACAATTAACGTAAATGTAGCTGGACATGTTACCGAGAAACTGGAAAATCCTCTGTCCTGAAGATATCGAAAAACTTAAAGGCTGAAGCTTTACTTCTGTTGCGCTGACACTGGAGACTCCTTCCATAAATGTTAAATAAATGTCTCCGTATATTACATCTGTTCACATTTGTTTCTCAAAATGCATAAATAAAGTAGGCTTTTCCCAAGATTTCTACTAGCCTTAGCTGTGTAACCAGTGGAATCTCAATATCACGATTTTTAGAGCAGAATGCAACTATATAGGACTTGCTTCTGTGAAAATTAGGTTCGTATCTGGTCCCCCACCAGAGATGTTTAAGCTGATATTGAAAGATTTTTTACAAAATGGCACTTTCTCGCCCCATAAGTCTCAAAGCTGAAATTTTCTGCATGCATAGTATACTTACCTAGGTACCGCCTAAAAAAAAATTCAGACTGAGACTCGAACCCTTCCCATTATAAATTGAACCTAAAAGTGGAACTGTGAGCAATCTTGAGCATTACATTCGGTTCTAAAGAGCTCTAAAGAACAAGAATGTGCAAAATGTTTATATATGTCCATGTATTTCGAGAGAGGTTTTGTTCCAAGGAGCTAGGAGCCGAGATATTGAGGTTTCCGTAAACAGCTATATGACCAAAATTTGTTATGTGCCATGACGCAAAGATGGCCGTCATAGTTAAACCAAGTAAAATAAAAGTAAAATTAAAATAACTGGTGGTTTCGCAATGCCAATATAATCACACACACAAAAATAGGAAAATTAAAAATGCCTGAGCATACAGAAAACCATATCAAAGGTTATACATGTTTTCTGATCCGTTTATATGGAGCGTCCCTGTGAATGATCTGTTACAACAGAAACTGTAACGTATTACAACGAGCACATTAATATAAACCTGTGTGTTGCAGCTGCACAATTGTCAGAGCTGCTGTTATAGAAAATTAATCAACAATAATTAACTAATATTAATAATATATTTATTTGAAACCCACATGTTGATGATTAGGGATTAGGGAGTGGACCGTGAGATTTGCACCACGTGAAGTGTCCACACACCTTCACTTCCTGTGCATCTCAACGTCTCGGTGCGTTTGTGAGTTTAACAGTTAAATGCTGATCTTTTCACCCCTTACGCTCTGAATAGGACGTGTGGGGGGTGAAGGGCCTCAAGCAGAAATGGCCAGTTGGCGTTACAGCACGACACAGCACCATAACACAGCAACATGCCATTATGTTAAGAATGAATCGGACACTCTGTGTCATGTGACCTCACTATAACTGGAATAAACCAGTTGCTTTACTACTGGAGTTGTTGATCACACAATGATCCAGCTATGAAGGATTTACATTACAGTTTTAATGCAGGAAAATTGTCCTAGTTTCCCGATTGGTTTATATTAATGCGTTATCATTTCTACGGTAACAGCTAATTCACAGGGACTTGTACAGCTCCACATAAAGCTAATAAGCAACGGATTTAAAAAAAAATGTGTTCTATAACAAAGAACAACGTGGGTAAGCTTTGATATGATGACCTTTTCTGTGAGGACGTACTTATTTAACATTGACGGAAGGAGTCTCCAGTGTCAGTGCTTTGTAACAGTCGAGAGGTAAAGTTGTAACTTTCTGTTTTTCAACATGGGAAACATGGGAGAGAGAAAACAAAACAAGAGGCTGGTGAGGAAATGACTGTTTATAGCTGCTATAACATAAGTCACAACCGGAACTAACTTGTCTCGGGAACCATCCACGACATTAAACGTTACTATAAATAGATAAACACTACAATGTGCTGTTCTTTAATAAATAAAACGCTCTAATATTAGAAAAGTTGCTGTCGTATAAGAAGAATGAAACACTTCAGGACGTGTTGTTTTTAGAAAAGAATCAACTTGTGGGCAGTCACTCCACCACGTTGTGTTTTATTCCTTACGTAGCTTCTCGGAAGAGTGTATTATTCATAGTTTGATTGACTTTTTGGTGATTTATGTGTGCATCACTCCTGATTAATAGCATTATTCGCTCCTGTTTAGCCCCAGCTCAGTCTGTGTCTCTGAGTGAGTCATCATTTTTACTACGAATGACACACTCTTACAAGATGTTAATGCTTAAGAGCAATCGAAATAACTCTCAGAAAAATCCCCCCTAGCCTTAAATGTAGACATATTTGCACTGAATCTAGAACGATAATGTAGCTAACAATCGGATAAGGATGGTTTGTTAAGCTAGCCTAAAGTTTAAAAAAAAAAAAAATGTCCTTTAAGAGTCAGCTCTGTAACAAAATTTGTACATAAACAGTTTTATAAATGGCAAAAAATTATACATTAGCAAAGTCAAAATATCATGAATATGGGCACATTTATCTAACATTTCCTATATGAGATGATAATAAATCAAATATAATATTATTCAGCCTGTTTTTAGATGTTTAAACACATGTCAAGTGTACTCTAGCAAGCATTTTCTTATAGATACATGCTTAAAATTGGCTAAATAATATCTGAACAAGACTTGTTCAAGCTTGAACCGAGTACAAATCAGTAAAATGTCTAGAAATAGGTTTAATAACCATATATTTGGTTTATTGTAATCTTATAACAGGAAATACCAGGTATATTTGACTATATTCAAGATAGTTTCACTTGCTACGATGCCTTTCTTATCCTCCATATCACTCCCAATATACATTTCTATCTACAAACTTTAGGCCACACCCCCTACCTGAGTCTGACACTGGTGTGGCGTGACATCAAACGTTGTCTTTATCTCTAAGACCTAGTTTCTGTTCATTTTTAAAGATAGCCACAGCAATGCCATAGATCTGTATGTATGTATGTATGTATGTGTAATGTGTATAAGGCTGTTTGATCTCAGACACGTCGAATAGCCGGAGAGACGTGACCCAGCTTCCCTGACTTCCAGCGGAATGATAACAGATCCTGAGATCATTACAGACCCCGTTTCTAACGCCTTCTCTTTGTGAGCTGACACAAAGGCAGCAGAATGCTAATTTCTCGACAGTGTTCTCCCTTGATCGCACTTTAAATAGCCCAAATGGGTCACATCACGTTGCCAAATGTGGGTCAACGTGTCAGCCTTCAACCTGAGCCGTTTCTGTACACGTGCCTCAGGTACCACACCTCAAATGCCATCGAGTGTGTACAGTGTGTACAAAACCCTGATCCTCAAGAAAACTCCTCAATAACATGTCCGTGTGTTCAGGTGATTCAGGTGATATGGAGGAAGTAGAGCACTTTATCTATGTAGGACAAACAGCACATGCATAATTTCCCATCGGCCTGAATCTTAGGGTTAGAAGCTGAAATTGTTAAATTATAATGCAAGTGATCCTATATTGTGATATCACTATTACACAGAGAGCAGCTTCTGTTAAACAAGTTACACCAGTTCTGGATTGTTGAGTTCTGGATTGTGATTGGTCAGAGGGTGTCCACTAATTGTCTATGACAGCAGCAGCAGCTCTGAGAGTAGCGCAGCTGCAAATCGCAGGTCTATATTAATGCGCTCGTTCTGATACGTTATCGGTTTCTATAGTAACAGCTCATTCACGGGGACTTTTAATCGTTGATATCTCGAAATGTTCTGGAACAAGATGTTAACTTGTTTAGTGGATGTTCCACAACATTAAAGTGCACCTATGATGGTTTTTCAAATATTCCCTTTCATGTAGTGTGTTATATACGTAGCTGTTTGCGAATGTAAAAAAGTCTGTATAAGTTTCAAAAATCGAAGCGCACGACAAACGGCGTTATTGACTCGGAAAAGAAGGAACCGATTCTGAACAGCTGAAACGACTCGTTAGTGATTCCAGACTTTACTTCCTGTATTAACCTAGGTAGGTTTATAACAAAAAGCCCCGCCTCTGGTCTTCATCGGCTGCTCGCTGACAGCGGTAGACCAGTCACAACAGACTGGGACGTCTGACCAATCAGAGCAGAGTATGCTCTCTGAAAGGAGGAGTTTAGAATGAATCTTTTAGAATGAATCATTTAACGAGTCGTTTGTGACACTGAGGGAAAAAGGTAACGCTGCAGTTTAAATGATGAGCACGTTAAAGTGTTTTTTGACCTCGGATGCACATAAATCTATCGTATGAGAGCTTTAAAACAAAATTAAGCACGTTTCAAATCCAAAATATGTCCGCTTTAAATGTCACTACAAATGGATTAAAAAAAAAAGTGGTATAAGAACAAAAAGGTTAAATAGCAGCCAGCATTGGCAAGTAACAAACTCATAAGTATAAGCTAGATCTAAGTTAAATAATTCTAATAAAACTATATTAAATATATTAAAACCATTACTGTATATATAACTCTAAGCTCTCAGACCGAGTTAATCTGTACCCAGCTGGATGTAATTCAGCCTGGTTTAATTAAACACTGCGGATTTTACTGTGAATAAATCAATATAGCTATAATTTAGTGTGTCACTTATGCAATCATTTATAGGGTTTTTTTTTAAAAACATTTATAATTATATTTATAGTATTACATAAATAAATGAGTAGAAATCATTTCTGTAAATCACTTATCCGTCCATACATTAGTTTTATTCATACTCCCTATAAAATGCACAGCATTCTAATCAACTAAGTGTATGGTTTATAAATAAATAAATAAAAAATAACACATGACTAAGCAAGTGGTGGTTGGGGGAGCTCTTAAACGCACATGTGCTGTGTAGTGCAATGTCCAGGCCTGGAGTGCAGCCATCTGAGTAGGGTTGCCAGATTGGACATTTCCATACGTTTGATATATTTGTTGCACACAGAATGTGACGTGTACAGTGTAGAAAACGTATAAAGTCTTTTTCACCCCGCATTGTATATATTGTTTAGGAGAAATATACATAAGTTATAGTGTACATATATGAATGGAAACAGGGGTGGATTGCAGGTTGCCAGATTGGGAAACTTCTATGCTCACTTGATGTATTTGTTTAACACAAAATAGGCTATAACAGCAAACAAGAAAAAATGTTTAAAGTGTATTTTTGTCTTGTTATATACTCTCTAGGATAAATATAAGGGAATAGTGGGTTAGTGGTAGATGTAGGTTGCCAGATTGGACACTTTTTTATGGAATTGAGATATTAGGTTGGACACAATGTAATTTGTAAAGATATTATTTTTTCTTGCTATACATAAACATATACTTTATCATAAATATGTCAGTTATAGCGTATACAGGAATGTAAACAGTGGTGAATGCTGATTTCCAGATTGGACACTTCGGTACACTCTTGAGATATTTGTTAAACACAAAATGGAACGACACAAAAATGTTTAAAGAGTCATTTTTTGGATTGTTATGTGTAGTTTAAGTTGAATAGCCTATAAATTAGACTGTAAAGGAATGGACACTGTTAAGGATTTTGATGAGTCAATCTGGCAACGCTGAAGGTAGCCATGGCGCAAGATTACTCGAGCCAAAAACGTGGTTCTGCTCACATGTAGTCACAACAGCAGTATTACGATATGGTCACACACACATGAAGGTTACACAGGATACACACGCGCACACACACTACACAGTACAGTACACACCATGGTACTAACTAGTGCGCCACTGGAAGGTCACTCGATGCGCTGACATTCCGGTTACGCACTAGCTGTTATTTGTTTATATGACTTCTGAGTGCGCTAGTGTGTATGCAGGGATATTTGTAAGGGGTAAAGGAGACGCAGATCACCGGTGTGTCCGCTCTGCCCGTGCGCTTACCGTCCGCTGGCTGCTGGAAGTTGACGTACGCGTAGCCCAGAGAGCGGCGCGTAATCATGTCGCGGCAGACGCGGATGGAGAGCACCGGGCCGGCCGGGCTGAACTTCTCATACAGCATGGCCTCCGTGATGTCCGGGTGCAGGTCTCCCACGTACAGAGAAGCCATCGGGTAGCTGCTCCCCGCCGCGTTCATGATCCCTGTTCTGCTATCCGAGTACCGACGGGGTCTGGCCGATCCAAAGTGCGCGTTCTTTATTTCTAACCGGAATAAAACTTTGACGCGCGTTTAATTCTCAGTCGCCGGTGGTACTGACAGCTGCGGCGTGTAAATCTGGACTGTGTTAGGAGACTACAACGTCGGAAAAATTAAAATAAAATAAAAATATAACACTGAGGCCTGTTCTGATCTTGTTGGGGGGGAAATAGTGTTAAAATAAATTATATGTTTTCTTCTTTAAAAAAAAAAAAAATAGGTCCTGATTTTTTTTTTTTTTTAATAATTTCGGTTTTGTTATTTTTTTATTTATTTTTTTTTATATTTTTTTTTCTTTTTTTTTTTTTTAAAGAGACAAGAACAGTGAGTTGGACACTCACGGTTTGGTGGCCGGGGGGGAAGAGAGCGAGCGGGGGAAACGCATGAGCACTTTATAACAGCGCCGGGTACACAGTGGAGGAGGGGGAGAGGGGGGGTGTCCGAGGAGGGTTGGGACCAGGGAAAAAAATGCAAAAAGATTAAAAAAAATAAAAAAAAAAATACAGCCGTGACCATGCGCTATGAGAGACACCGAGCCCCAAGTACAGTGCTCAACTTCCAACAGCGACATCTAGGGGAAACACGAGCAGAGACGCAGGCCGGGTTGCCAGATCACCCATGACTCCTTATAAATACTTGGAAAGAGTAAATTGTAGCGTTTCTAGTCCAGTGGTTTTCAAAGTGGTACGCCGCGGCCCCCTTGGGAGCCGTCAGGGGGCTCCCGGGGTAGCCTCAACAATTTTGTGTGAAAAATAAATAAATACATGATATACATACATATATATGCATTACTATGACATGTTATTTGTAACAATACATATTTAAATCACATTTGCTATACCTAACTTTCTAATTGCTAAACAGACAAAACATCAACGTAAAAAAGGGGGATATATTCAGAAGTCTGTATTTTTGTGTTTTAAAGACATCTTGCAAAAGGGGGACCTCGGTCAAATTTTAATGCCATTTGGGGGTCCTTGCCCTGGAAAAGTTTGGGAACCCCTGTTCTAGTCTACCTCAACCGTGCATCCTTTCTACCTTTAGTATGTATTTATCATCTAGAGAAGAAAGAAAAGAAAAAAAAAAAAAAAGACACGTTCACGTTAAAGAGCATAAACAGCCCTCAAGGGCGACTGCTGTAACTTTAATGAACTTTTAGAGTAAAACTTTATAAAAAAAAAAATAAAAATAAATAAATAAAATAAAAAAGGTACACTATTGTACAGGCACCTTCACAGGTAATGACACTCATGCAGCATGAAAAATGCAAACTTAATATGACCACCACAGGGACAACAAAAGGTACAGTTTTGTACCCTTTCCGAGCCTTCCCGGTTTTATTATACGCCTACAAGTTAGCTGAAGTCTAACTTTGTGTTAAATGATGTGAAACTGCAGCCAACTATATTTATATAGCCTATAAAGAAAAAAAACTGTGTTCAAAGTAGTATGACAGTTTGTGTTTTACAGTATAAATACAGCACACTGTGTGGTAGGCTACTTTAGTACTGACATACATGATTATGTTCTTCACCGTCTGCTCTGTTCTATTCTGTTTGGAGCTTTCTACCACAAACAGATACCCTAAAGATCTAGTGAGTATTCCACAGATCAAGCTAATAAAAGATGGGCATATTTAAAATAGCTTTGATTTAGTGTAACGGGTCAATCCAGACTCAGCAAGTTACATCACTGTTCAAGCGCAACTTGTTTCCTCTAAATGCAAGCTGGAATTGGGCAATCAAGGCTCATAAGCATGCACACGATGTAGTATAATCAGCCCCAGCAGTCAAGTGAAGATGTAGAGGTACAGCAGGTAATGAGAGCACCACTTTAAGACTATATGACTACAAAAGAACATATTAAAATTCAAGCGGCTTGGCGAAAATATACACAGAATAAATGCTTAAGAACATAAAGCAAATATATAACAAGTTAAATAGGAGAGTCAAAATTAACCTGCTTTTATTTTTAATATGATTTTACTTGATTCAAAAAAGGTGTACATTGGTTCAACATGATTGAGCAGAGTTACAGGAACACACTTTGCTTTTGTACAGCAAACATGTGTATTGTCAAAGGTCTGGAAGAGGAAAAAACACACCCCCCCCCCACACAAAAACACCCAAGCTCAAGTCACTGGAGCTGTGAGTGTAGTGGGCAGTGTTCCCACCCATCATGCCACAAACTGAATTTTATACTGGCTGTAATTAGATCACATTAATTCCATGTCAGTTTTATGTCAAATTTGATTCATAAAGCACTGAAAAATTTTGATGAGAAATCAATACAGTGTGCACAAATATTGTTCTGTAGTATTCTTTTGGCCCAACAGGACTACCAAAGCACAAGGCTCAGCAAATAGAAAATCAGTTCCAAAAAGTTACAGAAGCGTGTTGCCATAGTAACTCAGGGTTTACGATTAGCTTTGTTCGTGGCTGTGAAGTTGATGGGCTTGTTGAAATAAGCCTGGCTTACAGAGCTACCTTGCTTTGTGGAATAAGCTCTTGCACTTTCCAAAGCCAGTTTTGCTCATCTTTAGTCAGTGGATTATCCAACCTGGATACTGTAAATTTATACCAAAGACCTGCTGCAGTAATCATAAAGACCATTTCTTCTTAGAGTGTGTACACCTTACATGTAAACTTTAGACGGTACTTAGTCATCCTTCTCAGAATCTTTTACGAGTTCCTCCTATGTAGCACCTTAGGACTCAGGGTTTCCACATCAGGAAGAGTTCTCGCTTTTTAAGGAGGCTAAAGACCTTTATAATAAATTTAATTTTTATTATTTTAATAGTCAGGGAACTGTTCAAAAGAACCATTTTTCCTGCTTAACAGTGTACCAAGTACCAACACAGTTCAGCTAAAATATTAAGCACCTGACAGGTTCTAGATGTTAAGAAATGAACAAGCGATTATTTTGAGTTTGCACCACATGCTTACCCACTAAATACAAACTCTAGGGGGGGGGGGGGGGTGTCCATTTGGCTCATTGAGCAAAAAAAATAAAATAAATAAAAAAAAAATAAATAAATAAAAAAAAACACACACCATTGCATGAATTTAAAGTGAAAGCAAACATCTACAGGCAAACATTCAATTTCTGGCAAAACCTTTATTTAGAAGGCATTATAAATCCAGCAGACAGTCATGAAATCAGTCCACGTCACTGATCAACCAACATCTTATTCAAGCCCCTGCAGACAAGAGAAACATTTACACTGGTGGAATTGAAACCTGGATATACATGCACAGATGACATTAACATGGTCATAAAGACTACATGGATTACACAGAAAGCACCATTATCCATCTCTACCACAGTGCTGTTCAATTCTGGATTCTGATTGGCCAGAAGGTGTGGATTCATTTTCTATAACAGGAGAGCTAACAGCAGTGCAACTGCTCATTCTAATACAGTAATTTCTATAGTAACAAGTAACGCATCTAACAGATTAGGACAATGCAAGAAAATATTGTTGGTGTGAAGTTTGCTTTAAGTGATATTTATGGAAGGAGTCTCCAGTGTCACGGTTTATTTGCCTTACCATTGAGAGATGGAGAGAGGGGGGTGGGGATAAATAAATAAAATCCCTCACCTCACCAAGTCCAACAGGGACTGCATCAGATCTTTTTCCAGTTTCTCTGAACTGCCATCTTCCACCTCCCCCTGTTCCATTTTCAGCTTACTTTTCTTGAACTCCTGCTCACCCATGCTCAGACTCCTTTCTTCTTCCACATAGCTGAGAGAACTGGATCCATCTGAAAGCTGACTAAAAGTCAGATTTGTCTTCTTCGTGTACTCTGGCTTTCCAAAGTCATCTCCTTTAACCTTTTTAACCACTTTTTCAGTCTGTTTGAGGGCCACAGTTTCAGGATCCTTTTCCTGAGGCTTCCCAGGAAGCTTCTCCAGCAGAGGAGATGCTAAAACATCCACGGGCAAGTCATCAAAGGGGTCATAGTGCTGCGGCCATTTGTAGTTCATGAACACATCACCTCTCAGTTCCTCCTTCTCCTCCGGAGAGTGAAATCCCTCCAAAGGGCCAACATCCAAATCCCAGCCATTCATGAAGCCAGGCGAATCAGCCATGTAAACTTCACTTAAACGTTCTGGAATTAGAGACTTCCAATCTTGAGCTTCCTGGTGCATTTCTTCAGAAGTGGTCTTGGTGTGTGCTTTTTCAATTGGAAAACCAGCTTGACTGGACACATCAAGAAGTTTCTCCTGTGGGATATCAATTACCACCTCCAGATCTGGATCAGGTACAGCATCTAGCAAACGTCTTGGTAGCCACAGCGACAAAGCACTTCCTGGGTATTGGCTTATGACCATCATGCTATCCGACACTACGGGTTCAGAGATCAAGGGAGAGCTGCAAGGAAATTCGTTGTTGGATTTACCCAATGCAGTAGCACTAGCTACAATCCAGCCTTTTTCCTCTGAAGATGGGAACATTCCAGATACCATCTGTTTTGCTCCTGTGGAAGACCCAATGTGGGCCGTGGCATTAAAGAAATTGGAAAGTGATGGCTCTCCATCATGTTGCGCTTCCTTAATAGTAAGTGGACCAGCACTCACAAGTGCCTTCAATTCTGAAACAGAAAGACTGTAATTGGCAAATCCTACATGTATGACTGAGGAGAGGGTTATAATGCAACTTCCCATAAGGCATATTGGTTTCAAAGCTACCATTACATAAGGTTAAAAAGGAACTTCAAATTTGACATGCTAACAGAATGGATACTGACCATTTGACGGACCACCATAGGAAGGAGGACCTTTACATTTTGACGCACAGCACTTGCATACACTTGTATGGCCACCCAACTCAACCCAGCTGAAAAATTAAACAGACTACAGTTCATGACCCCCAAGGAAGCCAAGGGAGAACATCAAGCGTTACCACAGAATACATTACCACACATTTGGTTGACTAGTTACCTGGATTTGCTCTTGTTGTAGTTGCAGGATTTGGTGTCTGGAGTCACTGCTGAAGAGAAGACTACGCTGCAGTGTACATAAATCTGAAAGATCAATTGGCTTATTTAAGGATTTCTGACATTATGAATTTTAGTGGAACTTGGGTAGACATTTCATAATTGGCTCATTAGCATTTCAGATTGTTACTCATCCACAATTGCACTGAAAGTGAAGATATCTTGAACATACACAATTTATTAGATAAGATGGAACACCGTTAACTACATTTTACAGGAGATTTCAAGCTTGAACTTATACCATTTACAGCTTATTTTGAGGCATTCATTTCTAGAAAGAAGCAAACATCTATCAACAGAATAAAACAATTTAAACTTGAAATTTGTAAGCCTGTCTAGAAATAGCCTTAATGATCTTAGCGTTATTACAAGTCTGAGAAGTTAGAGCACTTCCTTGCTGCAATACATCTTCACTTGCCAAGATGTTTTTCCAGTGTTGTCTTACACTATTTAACCTTTCAAGGAGCGGCACAATCCCAGATTAACAGAAAGTTACACAGATCCAAATTAAACAGAATATTAAAATCCATAAGCCACTTGAAATCCAGTTTTAACCCAAGCTTACGCCTCATCAATATATACACATAATGAAGTCTTCAGAGGGACAAGGAAGCAAGACAAAAAGCCATATTTTTTGTGTAGATAAAAACCCACCTGTGAGAACTTCAACCTGGAGGTGTCCAAGAGCAAGTTAATGGAATCACGTTGTCTGGAGATAAACTCAATCACAGACTGTTTAGAGGACACACACCTGCAAAGATGCAACATACCAAAGTTAAAAAAAAATAAAAATTAAAAAAAAAAAATTTATATTATGAAGTAGATATAATTACAATACCTACCCCTTGTTGAGAATGAGAACAGATCTGGATTCATCCATGGGGTTTGAAGATGATGTAGCATAGCATGACTGGATGTAGAGCGCCTTGTCTGGTCCAGTTGAAGCAAATACCTGCAAGTACACAGAG
Organism: Ictalurus punctatus; assembly: GCF_001660625.3. Classification (NCBI taxonomy): domain Eukaryota; kingdom Metazoa; phylum Chordata; class Actinopteri; order Siluriformes; family Ictaluridae; genus Ictalurus; species Ictalurus punctatus. The sequence goes on from NC_030424.2 coordinate 29,598,019, forward strand.
TCTCCTTTTTGGTAGATATTACTCTCAGCAGGACCACTCCAGGAAGCTGGAAAAATAAGACAAAGAAAAGCCTAGATCAGATAAACAATGCAAATATACCAAACCACATTATCCATTCTCATTTAATACCAAAAGCTCAGTTTTAATGACTCACAATTTACCAGTCTTATATCAAAGCTGCTTTTTATATCCATCAAGTTCCAGATGGGAAAAGGGACTGGTAAGATAGGCCCAACCTCACTTAAATGAGGTAAAAGGCTTTCAGCTAAAAACCCACCAGGCCAGACATCATGAACAACAGCCTCTGGATCAATAGACAGTGCTAGAGCAGGCAACAGGAAATAAACACAAAACCCTACCATCCCCATTGTGTAAGATAAACTTGAGATCACCAGGCGCCAAACACAATTCAAGTTCTACACCAATCTTCATGGGCTGCTAAATAATCAAGCATCCATCCATTGCACGGGGTACAAATAGGCTGAACAAATTGCAATCAGATGGTTTTAATTTAGAGTAGGTGGCGCTCCTGTGACTTAGAAACCATGGTAATCTACCATCTTAAAGGCTGTACATGTACCAATTCTTAAAATACATTTAGATAATTCAAGGAAGAAGGATCAAGAGCACTTCTAGAGCACTGGTTTCCCACCCTGGTCCTGGAGAACCTAGTGTCCTGCACATTTTAGTGTTTTTCTGTTCTACCACAAAGACTTAATCTCAGGAACGGATGGTAATTTGGTGATGAGTTGAATCTTGTGTTTTGGAGCATGCGAATATTAAGATGTGCAGGATGGTGGGTTTTCTAGGACTGGGGGACCTGGGGCTTAAAGTATGAACATGGTAGCGCTATTATGTAATTTGTGCACCTTGAGTATATAGTGCTGAAAATATGTCAAGATGATTGGCAGATAAACTTTACTTAAAGGGTGTTGGGGACATCTAGGAAGTCCCAGAAGTCATATTTCCTCTTCTAACATCATAAATTCAGCCGATTGAGGATTTGGTAATTGTGTGATGAGTTGAATTAGGCTTTGTTATGAGACAGTACTAATCTCTGAAGTACTTGGGCCTCTTAGGACTGGGGTTTCATACCTGTAAATTGATGGTAATCATAAAATTAGAATCACAAAATTATTTAAGAGTAGTGTTAAACAATATGCTAATAATGATACTATTTGATGCAACTTTTGATTTTGGTCCTCATAATAATAATGTCTCTTTTTCCTTAGTATTCTTGATCATTTTGGTTACTTTTAAACAACACATTTAATATAATTTTGTGCCGTTTTTAAACGCTTATTATTGCAAATGTGTGTCAATGTTTATTTAAGAGCTTATACTATTCGCAAAGTAGCCTACAGGAAGTGACTGATAAAACAGAATAAAATAACATTGTCGGAGCGTTCAAGTGTGTGAAAATTGTGGGGAGTTTTTTTGGGGGGGTTTAAGGTTTGCTTTTTTCCCCCTCATAGCTCTGTATCGGCATGGCTGGATAAAATTTTTAGTGGACTGCTTAAATTCAATTGATGTCAATAAGCTTAACTTGAAAACTTGCCCTAACCAAAATGGCGTCGCCGTTCGGTTTCAATACCATAACGGTCGCTGCACCTGTGGAACGGAACTCTACTTCCACTCCGGAAGAGTCCACATTGCAGAGGAACCGAGAATTAAAAAGAAACAAAAAAATCAGCATCGTTTACATTTTATTGTCAACTTTATTTATCATTTTCGGAATATCGTATTAGAGCGGATTTTTGGCTGTAGAAGCTTCGGATTTTTTAGTGACCTTTACAGCAGCCTCCTCCCTCCCTCCCGCATCATGGACTGTTCCAAATGCAACACTTGGGGAATACGTCAGTGTTTTCGTTAGCGCCTTCAGGTATAGGGTGTGGAGCAGGGAGGCGGAAAACACGTAGACATGGGACATCTTTCTGTAGAGTAAACGTGGACGGTTTGAACGTGAGGGATGAAGATGACATAAAATCAAAATAAAAAAAGCAGTCGGATTATAGTCAATATGGGTAAAGTTTCTTTTTAATAACTTTGAAAAACTTATTACTAGGGTCGGATGGCGATTGATTCAGTGTTGGTGCAGCATTCAAGGTCTCCATGTTTCAGGTGTTTACGAGTCTTTACAGAACAATTAATGCCTGTGAGATTTTTATAATACGTATATACTGTCCTGGTTGTTCCTTTTATATTAAATGTTTTAGTAATGTTATAAAACGCCATTTATAGCACGTGCATTAAACACGTTTGGGGAATCAGTGAATCCGTTTAAAGGTACCGATCTTTTTTAAAACGTTTGTTCACATCAGGTCTTGAATATAGCTCACGCCGAACATTTGAGGTGCGGTATGATTGTATTTTCACTACAGTGTCGGTGCTTTGATGTTTGTTTGTTTGTTTGTTTGTTTGTTTGTTTTTGTCAGATTACTTCTACGTTAACAATTACTTTAACGTTACTCTGTGATCATTGCATGCATGTCCTTGCTCGCCTTAGGTGTTTTATAATAAATGATATACTATTATTTATTTATTTATTTATTATAAATGATTGATTGCAGTTCTTTTAAACATGCATTTCTTTGTTATGGTTTGCATACTTGGTTATTAACAAAGTTATAACCTAATTTAATCTACAGTCTGCCTTCCTAAAGGGTGGGGAGGAGCCTTGTCACTTTAAGGGAACTTTTAAAGGTTCTATGTAAAAACCTGTACAACACTATACTTAATCTGAGTTCAGAGTATAACCTTTTTAAGAAGTGAAGAATCATTAAATATTCAAATTGTAGAAAGAAAAAAAAAAGGTAAGCTTAAAATTTCTCCTTCTGGGAGGTCAGGAGGTGTGGATTAGTTTCCATAATCATGGATATGGTGATTTTTTTTCTTTCTTTCTTGTTAGATGTTTGTTTAAAGTTAATGGAAGGACTCTCCAGTGTTAGTGCTGTGTAATGGTCGGCGGTAGAGCTGTAAACAATTTCAGCCATGGGTATGCAAAGAAGTACAATCATTGCTCACAGCATTGGTCTTGATGGGAAGTGATCGATTCGATTCATATTGGTGAGCCGAGTCAAATGAAATGACTCACTGAAAAGAGCCAGAATTCTCAGATCAGTTTTTGTTTACTATTTTTGTTTGTGATGTAATGAAGGATGATGGGTTTCTGTGGGTTTATTTTTTTGATCATCCAGTCAATTAAAGGGTCTTTATTTGAAAACTCTAAAAGCATATCAGGGTAAAAATCAATGATTTGATGTGTTTTAAGATGTTTGGACACACAACGTAAACAGCTGTAAATCCCTGAGGGAGGCAGGTAAACGCTCCTGTGTGTGTGACAGGCGTATGACAAAAATCCAGTTTGGAAGTCCTGTGGGGGGAAAAAGCTTGAACCAACCCGGAAGGATTTGCTAGGACAGGAGATTTTCCTGCTTTAAATCTTAGCAGAGCGTGTAGATGACCGTATAGGATGATGATCACATCTTTAGTGTCTCTGTGTCTCCTTTGTTCTCTCACTTTACCTCAGTTTCCCTCGCTTTGTCCCAGAGTTCCTGTTTCTGTGTGATGTTAGAGCTCAGAACCTGCTCGACAACTTTGTTATACACTCAACACCGAGTCATCCTGCCTATTCTCCCAACACACACACACACACACACACACACACACACAAAAACAAACAAGTGCATGTTGATGCCTGTTACCTCTTTGTACTAAAGTAAGCACCTTGTTCATGCTGCATTTTCACACAGGACTGAACTGTACTTGAGATATAAGAAACAAAAAAAAAAAAAAAACCACCGTGTCATGTGGTTTAAAAAAAAATCAACGACAGGAAGGTGTGATGAAGCGGAGTTACTCTTGCAACCCCAAAAGTTGATCATTTTCTATAACAATATATCCTGCAGTGGTTTATCCCTCTTATACCACAGCAGTCTTCTTACAATAACAGGTCATTATTTGTCAAAGAAAGACATCCTTTTTTTTTTTTTTTTTAATCCATTTATAGTTACGTTTCATGGTGTAGGAACATCAGTTCAACAAGTTAGCACTTGTCTCATAGCAGCTATGAACACCAGCCTGTGGTTTGAAGCTGCGCTACTGTCAGAGCTGCTGTATATAGAAAACCAATCAACACCTCCTGACCAATCAGAACGAGTATCAGCTGATATCCAATTGATTTTTCTTTCAAAATGACTCAGCTTTAAAAAAGTTTTTTTGTTTTAACTGCAGCACTTTGCATTTAAACTCTTTCATGCATATATATATTTATATATATATTTATATATATATATATATATATATATATATATATATATATATATATATATATATATATATATATAATGTGTGTGTGTGTGTGTGTGTGTGTATATGTGTATAATATCCAAATCCAATCTTTGCTATTTGTTCCAGGATCCGATATTTTTTGTCCGACATCCGATCCACCATGTTTTTGCTGGTATGGGCCCGATACTGATCACTTGGTATTGGCTCTTCTAGTAAAAATGAATCATTTTATATTCAGTGTCTTCCCAAAATGAAAATAAAACTAAAGTATAAGGCTAACTTTAGCCTATTTAAAATATTGATTTTTTTTTAAAAAACCCACAATCTCTTCTTCTTTTTTGTCAGGCGTGTGCTGTCGGAGTCTGAAGGATGCCAAGGTCCTGATGAAGATGGGTTTGGGCCTGGTGCTGGTGGGTCACCTGAACTTCCTGTTGGGGGCACTGGTGCACGGCACCGTGCTGCGTAACGTCAACGTGAACCTTCATACCACCACCATCGAGTACGCCATCGCCAACGTCATCGCCCTCGCCGCCGGCCTCGTGGTACGTTCCGACGACTCAAGCATGTTTTCTAGCCACGTTCTCTTGGTACGTTCCTGTACTGTAGTGTTTGGTACAGTTCATTATATTACCACAACATCGCTTTAAACGTTAAGGTAGGAACAAACGCAGTGTTTTGTTTTGTTTTTTTGTTTTTTTTAATATATTATATATAATCGCGAAACAGTATCATGGGACTTCAGATAAATATGAAATGACAGGAAGTTCCCGTGTTCACTCGTCAACCTGATTCGAGGACGATGTAAGAATGCGGGATGAAATGAGACCGGTTTATGACCTGGGAGCATGTATTTGATTTCGGGTGATGTCCAATACTTTGGACTTCCAATCCAGTTTATCTGCACATCTTTGTGGAAAAGTAAAATGGTCTGATCCTAGAGCATGTATGGCATGTAGGCAACAAAGGCACGGGTTGTTTTGGCCTTTTTAACACTAGTAACATGGAGTTCAGTCTTGTGCACATCACGCACATGCTCACATGCTGATTATTCAATTCAATTCAATTTTATCTGTATGGCGTGTTTAACAATGGACGTCGTCTCAAAGCAGCTTTACAGAAATATGTAAACACAGGATGGAGATTTTAAGAGTGTGAATTTATCCCTATTGAGCGAGACGGTGGTGACGGTGGTGAGGAAAAACTCCGTAAGATGATATGAGGAAGAAACCTTGAGAGGAACCGGACTCGGAAGGGAACCCGTCCACATCTGGGGAACAACAGATAGTGTGAAAGTGAAAGAAAGTTCATTATGGTGTTTATATGAAGTCTGTTTGTTGAACTAGTCCACTGTTCACTAAAGGAGACCCGAGTGTAGAACTGCATGTGGTGATTGCAGTCCCAAGGACATCGCTGCAACCGTAGTCCCAGCAACAACAGCGAGAACGTCCATGTAGTATTGAGGTCCAAAACCATTTCCATGGTACTTCAAGCAGCACCATCCTCAGTAAAACTCCAGGCTGTAGCCTCCAGTTGATGAGATAAATCATCAGAGGCGTGGAAAGCTTTAAGAGCTCGATCAGATGAGTCAGATGAGGTTAAAGTGTCTGGGTTCCCAGGAAACTGGTTTGGTCATCTCGCATTAAAGCTCTTTCACACAAGTCATTATAGCTAATTAATGGCGTAATGATACACAGTGGTGTTTCGATAGAGAGCGTTTTCAGCACAGGCAAAAACAAGCCTTGTCTGACTGTGCAGATGCTAGATTCTTGGTGGCGTATAACCAAACAAAAGCTGAGCGAAATTAAATGCTCTTCGGTCTCTCGGAGAACTCTCAAAAACTGCGTATCGAGCGCCTTGTATCGGACAGTATGATGTGATACACCGTACTAATGGCTCACTCTTTCTGCTCTGCAGGCGGTTATAGGTGGGATCTCAGCCATCACGCTGTCTAAAAACATGAAGAACCAGCCCTTGGTAAGTGAAACACACACTTCTACACTCTGTAGCTCATGCACGAGTGTATAAACCCGGCTACGATGCGGCGTTGCTGATGCTTAAGTCAAAATGTTTTGTGTAAACATCGTCCGGTTCGACGCATGAATTTATTTTTATCCATAAACTTGGATAGGTGAAGTTTTATTACTGTTCGTGAATTAATTCAAGTCTAAAAAAAATGCTGCTTTATATTTTACAGAGTCACCTTGGTTGCTATATACCACAATATACAGTTCTATATAACTACGTAGCGGCAGTATTTAATGATAAACATGATGGATAAAGAGGACTAGGTCGTGGTGTAAAGCCTGCTTTTTTTTTTATATCCGCACCGCAGTGTTTATTCGGTTATTTGAACAGAACCCCGGCGTGTGTCGTGCTTCGGTGCGGTTCTGCGGGCAGGTGAGAACACAGCGGTCGCGCTCGAGTCTGTTTGTTTCAGAGCGAACTTGACTGCAGCGAGTAAACGATTCGACTCTGAATCACCTCACCCTGTAGGAGGCGGATCGAATATGCTGCGTGTTTCGGTTACGTTGTTGATCACTTTCGCTCTGAATCAGACTCTGACTAACAGATGTGAAGTCGCCCTAAAGCTGTTTTTCAGTTATTTAAATATATCTACAAGTACAAACCGAAATTAGCTGTGTGTCTGTCCATGTATTTTTGGCTAGATCAAAAAATCTTAAAAAAAAAAAAAAGTGCATAAAAAAGGTGTATATAAACTTCGATAGGGAAACGTTTACAGATTAAACTCCTCGATGTGTGTGGAAAAAAAAAGTCATGTGACTTTTCCTCAACAATCATGTGATTTTTGCCTCAGAAAAGTCAAAATGACAGAGAGGGAGATGCGAACGTTTCCCCGGAAGTGAAGATGTTGTTGTCTTGGACACATGGAGCGGAAACGGTGCTTCATTCAAACGTCCCGTGCGATGTCCCGATTTTCCGCACAAGTTTAAATTCGCAGCTTGGACGGAAATGGCTGTTTACGTTGATGATGATTATGTATTGACCCTCCGCAAAGCTGTGACCGTCTGTTCCGTGTGTATGTACACCTCCGTCCTTCAGAAATGGTCGTTGTTGGTGGTGAGCCTCGTGACCTGCTTTCTCGGCACAGCCTCCGTCGTCAGCGTCCTCGTCGCCGTGCTTACGGCCATCAACTTCGACGGCTTGAACCTGCTCAGCCAGTGCATGCTGAATAGCACCTTCAACACGTACAGCATAACCAACGAGTGTCCGTTCGACCCCACGCGCATTTACGTGAGTGATCCACTTTAACTACCTGATCTGTCATCGAACCTGTTAACACACACACACACACACACACACACACACAAAAACCCTGACATATCCCAGTCCCTACATCGCAAAGTTCCCAGGACTCAGCTGGCTTATGTTTCCAAACCTTCATTCACACACTGTTACCCCACACCTCTCCCCTCTCTACAGGGGACGACCCTGACCCTGTGGATTCTGCTCATCATCATGTCGGTGGTGGAGGTGGTGTTCTCGGCTCGCTGTTTTGCAGCCTGCACCGCCTTCCTGCGTCTCCCGTGCCCCTGGAGGACGAGACCGAAAAAATCCAGGGTAAAAAAAAATCAACAATTAACAAACATACACACACCCCACTTTTTTGACTCGGTCATAAGCACGAAAGGTCAGAAGGTGTTGATTAATTTTCTACAGCAGCAGCTCCTCGATCAAATACGTTATCGTTTCTGTGGTAACGGCTCGTTCGCAGGGACTCGTACACATCGCGTGAACAGACTTTTTTGAAAAGTGTAATTATTGAAGTTTTCTGTAAGGAGATGTTTGTGTATTATTGATGGAAGGAGTCTCCAGTGTGAGCGCTTTTACCATTTAATTGTTGGCAAATTGCAGTTGCATTTTTAGTCGCATCATCGACGTGCGTTACAGACACGTGCACGCCTTAATCACATTATTAACGTCGTGTAGGAAGTTTTCACCGCACACACACACACACGGCAGTGCTCGACCGTTTGACGGCAAACAAGAGAGCACGGCTGCATCCTAACCACGTACTTACCTGCTACAGTATATAGTATTTACATTTATTTACATTTATTCATTTAGCATTCATTTATTTTATCCAAAGCGACTTACAAATGAGGAAATACAAGCAAAGCGATATATCAAGTGGAGAACAATACGAGTAGTGCTACTGTACAAGATCTTTTAATTGAGTTCTAGAAAAGCAAAGTGCACAGAGTAGAGGTGTAAGTGCCAGAGCAAGGTGGTTTTTATTTTTAACTTTTTTTTTTATATATATATATATATATATATATATATATATATATATATATATATATATATATATATATATATATATTATAAAAGGTTTATTGGGGTTGACATTTTAGGGGTTCGTTACGTGCTCACGGAAGAGGTGGGACTTTAGCTGTTTTTTGAAGACAGTGACAGATTCTGCGGTCCGGATTGAAGTCGGAAGTTCGTTCCACCACTGACGGACAGTTAGTGTGAAGGTCCTGGAAAGGGACTTTGAGCCACGCTGAGTAGGCACTACTAAGGGAACGTAAGCCTCCAAAGAGAGTGTTGAGGTAGGGGGGTGCTGTTCCAGACAAGGTCTTGTATGTGAGCGTCAAGGCCTTAAATTTTATCTGGGTGGCTACAGGAAGCCAGCGGAGGGAGATGAAGAGGAGTGTGACGTGGGTTCTCTTGGGCTGGTTGAAGATGAGGCGTGCTGCAGCATTCTGAATCATTTGAAGGGGTCTGATGGAGCTGGCCGGGAGGCCCGAGAGTAGAGCGTTGCAGTAGTCCAGTTTTGATATGACAAGAGCCTGGACTAGTATCTGTGTAGCCTGTCCGGTGAGAGAGGGTCTGATTTTCTTGATGTTGTACAGGATGAACCTACAGGACCGTGCAGTTGTTGAGATGTGGTCTGTAAAAGTCAAGCTGTCATCGAGAATCACCCCAAGGTTCCTGGCCATTCTGGTTAGCTTGAGTGTGGTTGAGCCGAGCTGTACAGTGAGGTTGTGGTTGATTGAGGGACAAGCTGGGATGACGAGAAGCTCAGATTTTGCCAAGTTGAGCTTAAGATGGTATTCCCTCATCCAGCCCGAGATGTTCGACAGGCAAGCTGAGATACGTGCAGAAGCAGATGGATCATCAATCTGGAAGTAGATTGAAATAGAGCTCGGTATCATCAGTATAGCAATCATATGCGAAGCCATGAGACTCAATCACCTGCCCTAGAGATGTAGTGTAGATAGAAAAGAGCAGTGGACCCAGAACTGACCCCTGAGGAGTTTCAGAAATACCTCCCCTCCACGGTACCTTGAAGGATCTGTCTGAGAGATAGGATTCCACCCAGCGCAGAACCGTTCCGTTGATGTCTAGGCTGGAGAGAGCTGACAGGAGGATCTGATGGGTCACAGTGTCTGAAGCAGCAAAGAGGTCAAGTAGGATGAGGACAGATGATCTAGAGGTTGCTCTTACAAGTCGTAAGGCTTCAGTGATGGAAAGCAGAGCAGTCTCCGTGGAGTGACTGCTTTTGTAGCCAGACCAATGACTTAATGATGTGTGCCATTAATCGATCTACGTTCTATAGCATGAAAGGAATATTCTAAAAGCGACTCATGTAAACACCTTAATCAGAATATCATCCTATTCAGAATAAGGTCAATAATTACATTACTGCTGTCCGTGTAAGTGCAGTCATTGTGTAATATCTTGTTTCTATTTTTGACCAACCAATTTATTTAGAGGAATAGTTGGCCAAAAACAAATATTAATTTTATATAATTAATATAATATATATAAAAATGTTTACCATTTTGAATTGATTTATTTTGTTACCGAATCACTTGGTGTGCTTAAATCGCGTGGTCCTGTGACTACTTTCATCTAATGACGATCCTCGCTGTTTGTAAATCTCAGGTACGTTTCCGTGCGCCGAAGAACTCCCCTCCGTCGTCACCGGTCCGCTCCCAGGGTGAGGAGTTTCCCGCAGAGCAGCATGACCTTCTGAGCATCGCCTCGCCCACTGAGGAAAACAGCTGGATGTGAGCCGAGCTTGAGCCGTGAGCCGCCTCGCCTTCACCTTCCTGTGTACGTACAGTCGGGCACAAATGTCTTAGTCCAGCACCAGGAACCAATCAGAATCCAGAATTTAACAGCGCTGTGGCATGGAACTATGTGCAGGAGTGTAAAGGTTACTGCTTGAGAAAAATATATATGCGGGGGGGAAAAAATTAATTATTCAAATGTATATGATACTGAAATGGATTTTAATTCCTTATGAGAATTTCTCTAACAGCTAAAGATGGGAAATGAAGTAAAGTATGAAATATATCGAGTTCTTGATGCTGGACTTGGTGCTCCGTTAATATTGGCACCCTTGGTAAATATGAGCGAAGAAGACTGTGAAAATTTGTCTTTATTATTTAACCTTTTGTTAAAAAAAATTCACAAAAATACTCTGCTCTCATGGATATCAAACAATCACAAGTGCAACACAGCTTTATCCAGGGGGGAAAAAATCTTTGTTAAATATAAGTGTGCAACAATTATTGGCACCCTGTTAGTCACTACTTTGTGCTAGCTCCCTTTTCCAAGATAACAGCTCTGAGTCTTCTCCAATAATGCCTGATGAGGTTGGAGAATACACGGTGAGGGATCTGAGAGCGTTCCTCCATACAGAACCTCTCCAGATACTTCACATTTCAAGGTCCACGCTGGTGAAATTTAAACTGTGCTCTTACATTATATAACTGTGCATGATATTTCGTAATAAATAACATAAAAGTCTTAAATGGTATAAAAGTGTTACGAATATGTTTTTGTTTTTTAAATGAGAAAAAGGCACTTTGATGTAAAAAAAAAAGAAAAAAAAGAAAAGACAATAGTGATATTTTACTCTTGATAATGGGACATTGATGACGTTTCTGTATGACAGTGGTGATAGTTAAGGTTCTCACATGTGGATATGAATTCTATTAAATGTTCACACACACTCTAGTGATCCAGTGATGTCTGTTTTAATGTCTGTTTATGCTGTTTTAATTCATGATATTGTGTGTTTTTTACTTTACTTTTTAAATTACTCAGTCCGTATAGGATTCCGCAGAGTCTTTTTCTTGTGATCGTTGCGACCACAGACGCTTGATTTATTTTATTTTTTATTTGCGCTGCAGCTTGCAGAGTTTTCGGTGCTTTTTTTTTTTTTTTTAGGAAAATTACTCAAAACTGCGAAATCGCACGAAATTGTTTTGCGCGGTTTTTCTCAGTCATGTTTGTTGGTAAACGAGACCTTTTAGCTGTACTCGTTTTCGACACACGTGAATCGAAGAGTTCTTCGGCTGAACGTCTCGGCCCGAACCTGCGCAAAACCTGCGGTCGTTTCGGAAAAAGCGCACGCTCCTCGTAATATTGCAGAGTTTGCTTGCTTTTTGCGTTAATTTCTGCGATCGTGATTATAACTTTGTAACTATGTAATTATAACATTTAGTTTCATTTTTTTGGATTCTCTATCTGGTTAATTCCTTCCGCTTTGTTTTATTCTTTGTTTAGAATTTTTATTTTTATTTTTTTGGCAAACTTTGAATGGAAAAATACCACCATTTGAAATGAATGAGTATCGTGCAGATGTTGAGTATTGTAAGTATATAAGTTGCCTGATTTGTAATAGTTTGTCTCATTTTTCAGACTGTTTTGCATTATTATCATGCTTTAACACTTACATTTCCATTACAGAATGCTGTACTCGGTCTATGAAAATAAATTTTAGCCCAAACTGTGTTTCTAATGTATGCTTCATGCTTTATAGCGCACACAGTGTTCACCGTGACGAACATAATAATAACCCTTAACTTCTTTGATACTAAATTGATACTAATTGTTTCCCAGGTCAACATGGGGAAACATATTATAAATAATTATATTTCATACTGATTTGTTGTAGGTTATTTTGACCCCAAGAGCAACATGGTGAAATAAATGTATTAAATGACTTTTATTTATACATTTCAACAAAATTAAAAAAAAAGCGAGAGAGAACATTTTATTTCATTGTTCTTGCCACTCACACTGATGTGCGAGGATCCTCATGTGAGTTCAGGCTTTTTCTTACCGTTCTGAACTACACATTTTGGTGTCAGAAGAGGGAAATCAGTTTATTTTATTTGGACTATTTATAGGTAGTTAAGCTAAATACAGGACACGATGAACACTGATAGGATTACGTACAAGGAGTTGAAAGACAATCATTCCGCACTTCAAGAGTGAAAATGGCTGGTGATGGACAGTTTTTTGTTTTGTTTTTTTCTCAGACATCTTCAGCCTTGTTAAAAAGCAAATAAAACTACAGGAGCTAATTACGGTCTTTAAAAAGGGAAGAGAGAAAAAAAAGAGACCCATTGTCCTCAAATAAGGACCTCAGTAGGTTATATACTGTACATAACATAATCAAGGAGAAGGAAAAAAAAAGATAGGAACGTTGCTGTCTTATAATAATCACGGATAAGCACGGCTCTGTCTTTTTAAACCATCGTTTGGTTCATCCTCAGTAAGGCTGCTCCTGATACTGCCGCTCGGTGGCCGTGGTGAAGTCCTCCAGGACGCTGCGCAGGTACTCGAACGTAGGGCGTTTCTCCGGGTCTTCTGTCCAACACTCCATCATTATGACGTACAGGTCCTCGGGACAGTTGTCCGGACGAGGCATGCGGTACCCTTTCTCCAAGTTCTGGATCACCTCAGGATTCGTCATACCTGAAAAGAGAGACCTCTTTATAAATATCACCTATCTTGATAATATACAGTCATGTGGAAAAAAATAAGGACACCCCATGGAAATTGTTGGCTTTTTTTGACATATTTGGAAAAGCAAGTAAGACACACCCCTACATATATCACACCTTCAAATCCATATAATTAGAACCAGACGTTTAGGATCGGGTGCCAGTGATTAGAACCTGCTCAGGGAGTGCAGGTGGAACTGGTCTTATTTATACCGCTCTCATATCTAGTGTCTGGTGTTCTCTTTGCTATTGAGGTGTGGGGTGTCATCATGCCAAGATCTAAAGAGTTCTGTAAGGCCTTCAGAAAAAAGCTTGTGGATCCCTATGAGTCTGATAAAGGATTTAAAAAGATCTCCAAATTATTTGAAATATATCGCTCCACTGTACGGAAAATAATCTACAAATGGCGCAGATTTCAAACGACTGCCAATTCGTCCAGGATCGGCCGTCCCAGCAAATTCACCCCGGGAGCAGCCCGTCTGGTGCAAAAAGAAGTCTCCAAGAACCCAAAAACTTTCATCATAGGATCTGCTAGGAAGTCTTGCAACTGTTAGTGTCAAAGTGCATGCTTCTACAATCAGAAAGAGATTGCACAAATTTGACCTGCATGTGAGCCGCCTCATACCAACTGTGAAGCACGGTGGTGGGAATGTTATGGTTTGGGGTTGCTTCGCTGCCTTAGGAACTGGACAGCTTGCATTCATTGATTCAACTATGAATTCTGCATCATAACAAAGAGTGCTCGAAGATAACGTGAGGCCACCTGTCCGAAAGTTGGAGTTGAACTGAAAGTGGACTTTTCAACAGGATAATAATCCTAAGCGCACGAGCAAATCCACCAAGGAATGGCTCAAAAAGAAGAAATGGAGGGTTATGGAACGGCCTAGACAAAGCCTGGATTTGAATCCCATTGAAATGTTGTGGGGGGATTTGAAACAGGCAGAACATGCAAGAAAACCCTCAAACATCTTGCAACTGAAAGAATACTGAATGGAAGAGCGGTCAAAAATCCCAGCAAGCCTGGTGGAGAATTATACAAAACACCTACAAGAAGTTATTTCTGCTAAAGCGGACAATACTAGCTTTTGAGGCCAAGGGTGTACTTACTTTTTCCACAGAGGAATATCACATCTATTGATATTTCTGTTGAATAAATGATTGAAAAAGCTCATTTTCCTTGTGCTTTTGTTCAAGTATATCAACTTCACTAATAGGCGCTGTTTCAAAGATGATCAAATGTTTGTTTGTATTAATATGTAAAAAAAAAAAAGAAAAGAAAAAGAAAAGGCCAACCATTTCCATGGGGTGTACATATTTTTTCACATGACTGTACATCTTTTCAGACATTCGTGGACGTCTGGATTCTGATTGGTCAGAACGTGATGATTCATTTTATATAACAGTCGTGCAGCTGCACTGTATGC